>NW_022284039.1:0-1631 GCF_004355925.1 Anarrhichthys ocellatus
ACACACACACACACACACACACGCACTGTAAACCCCACCCCAAAAAGCACACGCTGTCACATGCAATCACATGTAATAAAGCAGCTAAAATAGGTTTCAATACTCTGAGATCTTTAAGTAGTGCGTTACCAAATATACCCTCGCTGTATTCACTCCTTACACTTCATGCTTTACAATTAAAAATTGCCCTAAATGGAAGTTAAATAAACAAATAATGAAATATAAAAATGAAGAAAATATGAATACAAACTAATGCAATTGCAACAAAAACAAAGGTGTTTATCCTCTGAAGGTTAACTTTGCATGTAAATACAACTAGCACTGTTCTGTGGGACTATAAAACACAAACTCTAAACCTGACGGAGGAAGAGGAGGGAAGGAGGGAGCAGGAAAGAGGAGAGGAGCAGAGCCAATAAGAGCTCACAGCAGGATGCTAATAATGCAGCTCCAGCTGTACCAGTTAACCTGCAAACTGCCCATCTGGACCCAGAGAGATGGAGAGAGACAGACAGACAGGCAGAAAGAGACAGAGAGAGATGGAGAGACAGACAGGGACAGAGAGAGACAGAGAGAGAGACAGGGACAGAGAGAGACAGAGAGAGACAGAAAGGGACAGAGAGAGATGGAGAGAGACAGAAAGGGACCGAGAGAGACAGAGAGAGATGGAGAGAGACAGAAAGGGAGAGAGAGAGAGGGAGAGAGACAGCGAAAGACGAAAAGGCAGAGATTCTACAAATAGATCTAAAAATGTCATCGATGTAACGTCAGAAAATAAAAAAATGTATTAGAAAGCATAATAATTTCCCAGAATAATAAAACCCAGACATATGAAATTCACAATTATATAACAAATTTGAAAAGCAGCAAATCCCCATAGGTAAGCCACTGTAAACAGCAAGTGATTAAGTTCCTGTGGAGCGATGAATAGTTGTCAGCACTAACACAGATGTGATACAAGCCGTCAGACTTCATTCGTTTCTTCTCTCAGTCGTGTGTCTCAAATCACAACATGTGTCCTCGTGTTGCATCGGATAGAAATATTAAAATAATGCAAACAAAAACAATAACCTAAACAGAAAGATGGAGAGAATGAGAGGAAGCTGGCCACATCCTCAGCTGTACTGGGGTGGACAAGTGGACACACACACACACACACACACACACACACACACACACACACAGTAGGAGTGACCTTGGTCCAGGCTGTCTGTCCTCGCCCCCTGCCCTGGATAGCTACATCCCCCACCGAGCCACCCTGCCTGTCCCTCTCTCTCTCCCTCCCTCCCTCTCTCTGTCTCTCACACACAAGCACACACACACAGACACACACACACACTGTGCCATACCAGGCCGTGCCAAACTGAACCATGCTGTGGTCATAGAAACAATACAACAAATAGACCGGAAGAGATCAGAATAGCAGGGTACAGAGTAGAAAAGAACAGAAAAGTAAGGGGAGGGTGAAACCAGATTTTTTTTTTTATTGATTCCAAAAACTCACACTTCTAAAACACACTCAACTTCAACACAAAAGACACACGGCTAGCCAACTCTAACCCTCCCTAAAGCACAAATGTATCGCCTACACACACACACACACACACACACACACACACACACACACACACACA
>NW_022284039.1:1641-4806 GCF_004355925.1 Anarrhichthys ocellatus
ACACACACACACACACACACACACACACACACACACACACACACACAGAGCAGTAGCATGCTAATGAAGACAGTAAATCACTACCAGGTCATGTGTGGAAAAGCCTGCCAGATACCTGCAACCATGGCTAGAGACCTCCCTCAGCCACACACTCTGTATGTGTGTGTATGTGTGTGTGTGTGTGTGGGTGGGTGGGTGAGCAAGAGAGATGGAGGATGCCTGTTGGCTGTAAACATGACTGCTTCGAGAAAACAGAGCGAGCACCAAAGAGGCACAAAAATGGCAAAACATGCGGTATGAACGGTGAAAGATGGTCAATATTTCACAGATAGAATTCTGTCTTCGTGTTAACAAACACAAGCTGCGGACGGAGCGAGAAGACCAACACGGAGTCAACAGAGTCAGCAGGATGGGGTGAAAGCTGTTTGAAGGAAGAGAAGACATGCTATATAATACTAGACATGTGTTCCTCCTGTCCTCTCAACATTTATCTCCCGTACTTTGTGGCCAACTGAAACGACCCCAGTAGTTTGCACTCAGATTAGTTTCAGTTAAATGTTAAAAAACAGCTCCATCTAACACTTTAAAGTTTTAGAAGCACTTAGCTGAAGCCTTTATCCTACACAGCTTACATTAAGGCTCTATAATGTGTGTGTGTGTGTGTGTGTGTGTGTCCAACAACAGCTAATCAAGGTAAGACCTCTCCAGCTGGGTGGACCAGGTAATGCTGTAGCTCACAAGGAGCAAAAATTGCCAGGACCGACACAGCCACTCTGACAAAGAAACAAGCCGCCGATTACCTGCTCTGAGTTAAGATCAGCTGCACGGCCCTGAAAGATTAAGCACCAATATAATCTGATTACATTCAATTGCTCTTTATTTATTTTGTCTCCAATGGCTACAGTATGGATAGTTAAGTGCGTAAAATGCCGCATATCAAAGAGTTTATTTCCTGTCAGAGAGTTCACTGCAAGCCAACACATAAAACAATATGTAAATAATAAAATGGAAGCTTGATATTCGCTAGAAATACTGAACCTGCTATTTCTTGCCGTCTCCATAGCTATAGCTATTGATCCCTTGATCTATAAGTAAAAAACAAGCTGGACCGTGAGCTCAGTAGGATTGTTTAGGAAAACAGCACATGCAACTAAGAGGAATATTACAACATATTAAAGTAATACCTGGAAGAAAACAGTAACCTCGAACAACAAAATAATAGCTTCTTCATGCTCACACACACACACACACACACACACACACACACACACACACACACACACACACACACACACAAACAAAACCCAAACACACAATTCTCACTTCTGTCAGCCTCAAATACAAACAAATAAATAAATGAACACAAAGTTATTATTTATTCTGAAGCAGGAATCAAATATACATGTGTCGAGAGATTGGTGTGTGTACGTGAACGTGCAGACTTATAAAGATAATAGAGATAGACAGAGAGGCAGACTGACGGAGCAACTGGCAGCATAAGACTGACAGACAACAATGCAGGAAATATATCAGAAGGCAGATAAACTGTCACATTCAGGGCCGTACGTTCAGCTGTGAAATGCAGGTTTGAAATGTGAATGAAGAAGGAATAAATGTATTATGTGTAAAGGTATTGCTCGTAGTGATTAACCGACAGACAGTTATAACTACCATCTTTCAGCCCGTCGTTACAAAAATACATTTCAAAAAATGGTGTGTTCAGGAACATCTCTTCATGTTCATTCTGTGTTGTCTGCAAACTCAAATAAAATGCGTGTCTCTTTCACAGCTAATAAGCATTAAAAACAAGGGCTGGTAGAGGCTACATGAGAGCAGCACATGGATTAGACATTCCGCTTGACATGCACACTAAAATGCACATCCGCGCACATGCATAGACAAGTGCTCCTGTTAACCAGTCCTCCAGTCTACTTAAGAGAGTTCACATGCAGAGCAGAGGCACTACTGGGAATCACAGTTTAGCCCTCTTCTCTCGCTCATCGGCTCCGTCTCTCCGTCTCACAAACAGCCAGACACGCAAGAACACACAGTTGTGTTTGTATTCACCAAAGAAAAAAAACAGGAAAAAAGAAACCCAACCTCCGACAGTCACAAGCATTTTCGTACGCGTCCATTCTGTCTCTCTGTCAAGGCTTCAGGTTGTATCATTAATTACATCTGACGCCGCTTCTTGTGTGTTTATGTGTGCGTGTCTGCGATATGTCCCTCGGGCCTCGAGTAGGGAAAGTGAGGTTCAAAGACCCCCTGCCAGAATGCTAAATCAATATTAATACATGCTCGCACACACACCCGCGCACTTACACAGACGCACGCACTCCCAACAAAGAGATGTCAGCGCAGTGGTTAGAGGGCATTGTTTCATTGTCTCTGTGGTGCGCTCTCTCTCTCTCTCTCTCTCTCTCTCTCTCTTCTTTGGATTCTCACCTCTACAGATACAGTAGAGTACTATACTATAGATACGGCTTAAAGCTCCGTGTTGTCATTGCCTCTTTCGTTGACTAAACAAGTATAAAAAGTTAGACATTTAGAGACGATACCTTTTTAAAAAATCGGTTTGGTTTCACATTTGATCTGGTTGGTCTTAGATCTGCCTGTGTCAGCAAACTTCAGACGGATAGCTGAAAGTATAACTCTTCTCTACATGAAAACTGTACGGTTTCATGTAATACACTTTGACAAGGGCTTTAAGTCATCACTTGCTGAACCAGCCTGCTACGTCTGTATCACGTAACTATCCAACAGCTTCAAAAAGAAAAAGCAGCCCACAATCAGGTCACGCTATCGAGCTAATATGGCTGAAGACTGTAATGTCCGACATCTGTGTGCTCATTGCTGGGGCTGTGTGTTGGTGTTAACAATTATACGGTGATGTGAACCACATTAACACTTGTTTGCATTCACTGGAGTGCATGCATACGGACACACATACGCAAGTGAAAATAACGGACTAATTTGTAGGTACACAACAGCTGGAGTTCTCGACACAACCGTCTATCCCCGCCGTACGTACCTATGCGGCTTTTACTAATTGCCTCTCTACCCAACCATGCTTGACCAAACATTGTGTCATGGCTGGCTTCATAGCAGAGACTCTGGCTGTGTGTGTGTTTGTGTGTGTGTACACTGTATTGTCATTCCATTGTT
>NW_022284040.1:0-4847 GCF_004355925.1 Anarrhichthys ocellatus
GTGTGTGTGTGTGTTACTCACAGAGTGTGTGTGTGTTACTCACAGAGCGTGTGTATCGGGGGTCAGCAGCTCGTGGTCGGCTCTCAGAGGAACACAGCGTCGCTTCATACGAGCTCCGTCCTCAAACTGCTGCTGACGCGGCAACCGAGATGACACAAAGAGACTGAACACACACACACGCACACACACAGGGTGGGGGAGGGGAGGGGATGACATCAGCAGCTCCGATTGGTTGGTGTGACGGGAGAAGGAGGATTAAAGTGAGCAGCTCGTCAGAACTAATTAACCTTACAAGAGCACAGACAGTTTACATCAGCACTGTGTGTGTTACAGTGTGTTTTGTTGTGTGTTCAATAGTGTGTGTTTTGTTGTGTGTTTTGTTGTGTGTTAGATAGTGTGTGTTTGTTGTGTGTTCGATAGTGTGTTTGTTGTGTGTTAGATTGTGTGTGTTTGTTGTGTGTTAGATTGTGTGTGTTTGTTGCGTGTTTTGTTGTGTGTTCAATAGTGTGTGTTTGTTGTGTGTTAGAGTGTGTGTGTTTGTTGTGTGTTTTGTTCAATTCAATTCAATTCAATTCAATTTATTTTCGTATAGCCCAAAATCACAAATTACAAATTAGCCTCAGAGGGCTTTACAATATGTACACATTTGACATCCTCTTGTCCCGGAACCCTCACATCAGAACAGGAAAAACTCCCAAAAAAACCCCTTTAACAGGGAGAAAAGAGGACGAGACCTTAGGGAGAGCAACAGAGGAGGGATCCCTCTCCCAGGATGGACAAAAGTGCAATAGATGTAATGTGTAGAACAGGATAAATGAATTACAACACATTCAATGTAATTACAACACATTCAACATGTTGTGTTTTGTTGTGTGTTCGATAGTGTGTTTGTTGTGTGTTAGATAGTGTGTGTTTGTTGTGTGTTTTGTTGTGTGTTAGATAGTGTGTGTTTGTTTGTTTGTTTGTTTGTTTGTTTGTATCTCAGAAGAATCATTCAGAACAAAACCTGATGGAAAAACAACAAGATGGCCGACGATTCATCACATTCTGATATAATTGATGGAAACTAATTTTGAAAAATATACAAACTTACAAAACAGACAAATTAAAACTTCTGCTCTTAGCCCCTGAACACCTGTGGTCTACCTGTGTCTCTGCTGTAAGCCCCGCCCCTAAACTATGAAGCGAGTTTACCAGTTTATCTTCTGGTTCTCTGGTTTAACGAACCCTAAAAACCAGATCCTCTGAACAGTCAATAAAACCAAAGATTCTCAATCTGTGAGACGTGATCCAGATGAAGCAGTGATTTTATAGATTATATAATATCAATATAATATATTTTATATAAATCTCTTCATTTGAACAAATTTATTATCAGCTGTTCTTTCTGTATTTGTTTGTTTAAACTGTTACTTTTAGTTTGAATTATGACTTTAACTTCTTTGTGTTTTTCTGATAGTCATTTACGATCTACCTCCCGAGCTCTGATTGGTCATAGGCGGAGCTTTTATATACGAGTTGATCTCAGGTAAGAAGTGAACCTCCTTCATAGGTCTGAAACCCAGAAGTTAAACCTGAAGTTACATCGATAACCACAAATCCTGATCCTGGTTCAGGACCCAGGTCGGCTTGTGAACGGACCTTACCTGCACACAGGTGAGTCCTCATCACTGCTGCAGCAGGCAGATACATTAGTGGGCGTGGCCAGGTCTAATATATATACTGTATACTGTATATATAATAAACAATGAAGGGGCATGTCAGCCGTTGAAAGACTTGAAGGCTGCTCTGGTGTTTCCTCTCCTCAGAGATCCCTCCTCCCTCCTCTCTCCTCTCTCCTCGGTCATGGCTCCTCAGAGATCCCTCCTCTCTCCTGTCTCCTCTCTCGTGGCTCCTCAGAGATCCCCCCTCGATCATCAGAGAGGAGGGATCTGTATATTATATATATACAGTAATATACAGTATTATCAAACCACAGCAGCAGAAACACACTTGAAAGTAAAATGTTTCCACAACCTCGTCTGCCCGTCTCAGAGGCTGAAACTTTGTCAAAGGTTGCTTCATGAAAAGATGCTCTGGAGGAACAAGAAGAGCCAATAAGTACATCCCAAGTCTCTTATTTGTCATTTCCTCATTACATTACATTACAGTCATTTAGCAGACGCTTTTAACCAAAGCGACTTACAATAAGTGTATTCAACATCGGTTTTCGAGAGAACAACTAGTCACCAGAAGTAATAAGTGCATCTCCTTTCTTCAAACAACCATCTAAGAGCATAAACCAGAGCCAACGTACAGTACAGAAACAAACGAATGCAATACAAACTAATATGAATACAATAGATGCTAAGTAAGTGCTAAGTGGAAGGCTAAGGGTAGGCCTTCTTGAAGAGGTGAGTATTCAACCTGCACCGAAAGAAGGGCAGCGACTCTGCTGTCCTGACGTCAGTGCGGAGTTCATTCCACCACTGTGGGGCCAGGACAGAAAACAGCCGTGACCGGGTCGATCGGCCGCAGGGACCTCTGAGCGACGGGGCAACCGATCGCCCCGAGGCAGCAGTGCGAAGTGGTCGGGCAGGGGTGTAGGGCCTGACCTTGGCCTGGAGATAGGAAGGAGCTGTTCCTTTCACTGCCCTGTAGGCTAGCACCAGAGTCTTAAACTGGATGCGAGCTCTTACAGGGAGCCAGTGTAGAGAACGGAGAAGGGAAGTTGTGTGGGAGAACTTGGGGCGATTGAACACCAGACGAGCTGCAGCTTTCTGGACAAGCTCCAGAGGTCTGATGGCCGACGCCGGGGCTCCGGCAAGTAGTGAGTTGCAGTAGTCCAGGCGGGAGATGACAAGAGCCTGGATGAGCACCTGCGCCGTCTCATCAGTGAGGAAGGGGCGAATCCTCCTGATGTTGTAGAGCAGGAATCTGCAGGAGCGTGTAACCGATGCAATGTTTGCTGAGAATGACAGTTGGTCATCCAGGGTCACACCCAGGTTTCTCGCAGTCCGAGTTGGCGTCACCACGGTATCCTCAATGGTGATGGACAGGTCTCAGTGCGGGCAACCCTTCCCCGGGAGGAACAGTAGCTCGGTTTTGTCCAGGTTGAGCTTCAGGTGGTGTGTCGTCATCCACTTCGAGATGTCAGCCAAGCACGCAGCGATGCGTGCCTCCACTTGAGTGTCACCGGGGGGAAATGACAAGACCAGCTGGGTGCCATCGGCATAACAATGGTAAGAGAAGTCATGCAAGCGAATAACATAACCCAGAGATGTTGTGTAGAGCGAGAAGAGAAGGGGGCCCAGGACTGAACCTTGTGGAACCCCTGCATGCGTGGTTCCGACACGGCCCCCCTCCACGTCACCTGGTAGGATCGACCTATCAGGTAGGATGCAAACAGGGAGAGTGCAGAGCCTGAAACGCCCATCCCCTCGAGGGTGGAGAGGAGGATCTGGTGGTTCACAGTGTCAAACGCCGCAGACAGGTCCAGGAGAATCAGGACAGAGGAGAGAGAGTTAGCTTGACTCCGTCACCGCAAGGAGGGCTGTCTCAGTCGAGTGACCCACTTTGAATATCCTCGCTCCTTGCTTGAACCGGAAGTTGTTCTGCTCCTCCATATTGACGGCTGTAAAGCTCTTATTTCTGATCTGAGGAGCGAGGATCGAGGAGGGATCTCCGAGGAGCCATGAGCGAGGACGCACGAGAACAGACTTCCAGGAAGTGTTTTAACGGCCGACACGCTCCCTCATTGTTTTTTTCAACATGTAAACAGTGAAGACGGATCACAGATTAAACTCAAGCTTTATATTTGATTAGGATTATGATTCAACATCTGGTTTACATAAATCTTCATTGTAGTCTGAACAACAAAAGGACCACAAACAACTTTATTCATTTATTAGAAAGATTTGTGTTTTCATGATCTGATGTTTCCCTCAATAACTTTATTATGAAAACAATTAAAGTCAGAGAGCTTTTTACATCATTGATCATCATTTGATGCAGTCACGTGAGGCGGATCATTCCTGAGTGTTTGATGAGTTTTATCATTTAAGAGAAACAATAATCATATTCTGGGTTATTTAATAATGACGTCACAATCTGAATTTCAAAACGTACAGATGCAAATAAGTCATAAATAAGACGATTGCATTCCGCCGGTAGAAATGGATCCTGTGCTTATAAACAGAACACAGGACAGTTTGTTAACGGACTAGAGAGAGAAACACCTCTACAGTGGTGATTACTGTGTCTTTATTAGTTATTAGTATTATTAGTTACTGTTATTAAGTACAGTGATCATGTGAACACACACAGACTTATCAAAATTCTCTCCAGCTGTTAAAGCCGACTGACAGCTGATCAGCTGTGATCATCAGCACCGTCATCAGAAACAGACGTTGCTTCACGTGACGCAACTGAGGAAAGGACGTCTCATGTCTCTGAAAACATATTTCCTCGTTTCCTCTCTCCTCGCATGGTTTCCTTGCGTCTCTCCATGCATCCCTGGTGATGGAAACGGGGATGCAATTAAGAGACTTGGGATGTACCCATGGTGTGTGTCGCAGACATGGTGTGTAGCCGACATGGTGTGTGTGTAGCAGACATGGTGTGTGTGTGTCGCAGACATGGTGTGTCTGTGTAGCAGACATTGTGTGTAGCAGACATGGTGTGTGTGTAGCAGCCATTGTGTGTAGCAGACATGGTGTGTGTGTGTCACAGACATGGTGTGTCTGTGTAGCAGACATTGTGTGTAGCAGACATGGTGTGTGTGTAGCAGCCATTGTGTGTAGCAGACATGGTGTGTGTGTGTAGCAGACATGGTGTGTGTGTGTGTAGCAGACATGGTGTGTGTGTGT
>NW_022284041.1:0-4846 GCF_004355925.1 Anarrhichthys ocellatus
CATTGGTGTTAGCCTTCTCTGGCATGTGTGTTATCTCTGGAACATATTTTGAAAATGTAATATTCCCACTAAAGACAATATATCAGTGTTATAATTTCACCAAGCACGCTGAATTTCATTTTTCCCCTCATCATCGTTCACTCTTCATTATTTCAGGCATTGTGACAAGATGTCCTCTCGAACTGAAGATGAAGAGAAGGAAAGAAGGAGAGGAGTGGTACGGGAAGATAAGCTACCAGGGTTATGAAGAAGAGATAAAAGACCCTGCAGATGTGGAGAAAATGATTAGAGAAGGTACAGTATACACAGTTCTTTAATGCTACTATCAAAAGCCAAGTATTTGTGAAGCTATACTCGTCTTTTTAGGTTTCAGTGATCAGCACTTCCATCCTGTACTAGTCAAATATTGTGTCCTCTCTCTCCAGCTCAGGTAAAATTGGCCGGGATCGGGGTGGGGATCAGTGATGACCTCATCAGTCTAGAAATTGCCTCTCCTGATGTTCCAGACCTGACGCTCATTGACCTGCCCGGCATCACCAGGGTGGCTGTAAAGGGACAACCTGAGAACATTGGAGACCAGGTATGCTAATCCAGTGTCTCCAAAACACAGTTTTCATGGGGACAATTTATTTGGTAGCAAAGTAATGACAGTAAGATTTATACTTTATAACCACTGGAATTAATACTTTCAGATAAAGAGACTGATCCAGAAGTTTATAACAAAACAAGAGACCATCAGCTTGGTGGTTGTTCCATCCAACGTGGACATAGCAACCACAGAGGCTTTGAAGATGGCACAGGAGGTGGATCCTGGTGGAGACAGGACTTTGGGTAAATGTGGCTGATTCTAGAAAAGGACTCCTTGGACAAGTTACTTGACTTTTAGATAGTTCACTGTCTGTTTGCCCTTCTCTCTCTCAGGTATCTTGACCAAGCCTGACCTGGTGGACAAAGGCACAGAAGAGTCGGTAGTTGAAATTGTCCATAATTTGGTCATCCACCTGAAGAAGGGCTACATGATCGTCAAGTGCAGGGGTCAGAAGGAGATCACAGAGAGTGTGTCTCTTACTGAAGCAACAGAAAGAGAAAAGGCATTCTTCAGCGAGCATCTGTATTTCCAGTGAGTTCATTATTTTTGGGTAATAATGCAATGAATGATTTGCAGTTTGACTGGTTGGGTACTTTCTACTCAGTAATGTTTTATCTTTGCTGTAGGACTCTCTACAATGAAGGCCATGCCACGGTTCCTAAACTGGCAGAAAAACTCACCCTTGAGCTGGTGCAACATATCCAGGTAAACACTCCTCAGTGCTTCACCATAGCGGTTCACTACAGATTACTTTGCCATTTCATGTGTTAAAGGTTTGACACCTGTGATTTGCAGAGATCTCTGCCTCAACTGGAAGAGCAGATAAAGAAGAAACTAACAGAGACTCAAGCAACGCTGAACACATATGGCAGTGGACCCCCAGCTGATGCAGCTGAGAGACTGGGTTTCCTCATTGACGTGAGTTTACTAGCTGTCACTTACAAAACACTGCACCTCCTCGTTTTGATTTAATTCTCATTCTTCTTTTATCTGAACCTATTTCATTTTAGAGAGTGGCAGCGTTTACACAGGATGCTATCCGCCTCACCACAGGGGAGGAAATCAAATTTGGAGGCAAGCTGAATATCTTTGCCATACTCAGAGAAGAGTTTGCGGATTGGAAATATACCATAGAGGACTCTGGAATAATGTGTAAGTGCATCAACAACCTGGGCATTACGTAAACTCTTTGCTGTGGTTTCCATACTACAAAATTGTAACCTAAAGTGTAAACTGTTGAGTAAGATATTAAAATACTGTTTATTTTTATTCCATTTTCCTTCTCAGTATGAAAACACTGCTCCAGACTGCTGTATCACTGCTAACCGAGTGTTAACCTTGTTTGTGTCCACTTTTTCTTTCACCAATTCATCCCTATTGCAGTCAACCAGAATATTGAGAGTGAGGTGACTCAGTATGAACAAAAGTACCGTGGAAGAGAACTGCCGGGGTTCATAAACTACAAGACCTTTGAGGACATGGTCAAGGAGCAGATCAAAAAGCTGGAAGGGCCTGCTCTCCTGAAACTCAAGGAAGTGGCAGGCATGTCATATTATGATGCTACAATGATTGCAAGCCAGCTGAATATGTAACACCTTAAAGTTATTCGTAGATCTTGTATTGTTTGATTTGTGTTTTCTTTTTTAGACATTGTGACGAAAGAGCTGGTTAAGTTGGCACAGAGCAGCCTTGTTGGGTTTCCTAACCTCATCAGAACAGCACAGGTATAGTTTTCATTGCCCATATATATAACTGAACATTGTTGAATATTTACTGATAATTGTGTATGTCCTTTAGATGAAGATTGAAGCCATCAGAAAGGAGAAGGAGACTGCAGCAGAGTCCATGCTGAGGTCTCAGTTTAAAATGGAAATGATTGTTTACACTCAGGACAGCACATACAGCAAGAAGTTAGGGAAGCGGAAGAGGGAAGTTGAACCGCAATTTTTGGGTGTCACCTTTGGTACACCAGTAAAGAAAAGCACCCTGAGCACTGACAGTGGGGCCACCCTGAGAGAGATGATTAAACACCTGAAGTCCTATTACAAAGTAAGTATAATCTATATGCTGTACATTTTATTTCTGTGCCTCACAGCATTTAATACATCACACATTTTATTTACCGTAAAAAGGTCGTAAATAAAACGCTTATTTTAATCTGCACCTCCTCCCATTGCATTCTTGTTTAGAATGTGGCATTTAAATATATTTTATTACCAGACTAAGTTAGGTACATGGTTAAAATATGATTTTGTTGGCAGCTAAATATAGAAATATACTGTATTGATGGGGGCTATGAATGTCAGTATAAAACAATTTTATATAAATGCAGCAGAGTAGATCATTTCTAACAACTTCCAGTACAAACCATGTACACTAACGGTAAAAACCAAATACCAATCATTTTCTTACATTGACAGATACAGCGTGACACCCCGACTTTCTCCTTTCTAAACCACAGATCGCTGGCCAGCGTCTGGCTGACCAGATTCCGCTGGTAATCCGCTACCAGGTGTTGCAGGAGTCTGCCGTCCAGCTGCAGAGGGAGATGCTGCAGATGTTTCAAGACAAGGCGAAAACAGAGTCGCTCCTTCAAGAGGACCCTGGCATAAGAACCAAGAGAATCCACCTTCAGAATCGCCTTGAGCGGTTGTCATTGGCACGCATTCTGTTGACTGACTTCAGTATGAACACATACAACTTCAACCAAGGGCTTCGGTTTGGTCGCAACATTAGAAAGGACACAACAACCCACCCCCTACCCTCCACAACCACCCCTGTGGGTGCGACTGCTGTAAAAAGCAAACAAACAAAAAAACAGAGGACTGATAACTTCTGACCGCCAAATGGTTTATTACCGTACTACCTTAGATCTGTATTAACATTCAAATAAAGTATACACAGTAACAGATCAAAGACTAAAATATAGTACAAATTTTGAAATTACTTTCTATTAGAAAGGAGAAAAAAACATACACAACACAATATTTCCGTTTTTTTTGCATCCAACATCAACATTCAGTAGGTTTAACCAGATTCAGTACATGACCTTATTTCCTTTCTATTCTGTAGTTTTCCTTGTTTTCTTTGGCAGCAAGAGGGCTGCAAACGCCTTAATGAAGGCCTGTACATACCTGGTAGAGTTCTGTAGGCGGTTTAGGCCTGACAGCATGATTTAGGTTTTCAGCTTGGCACATACCTTCATGGTTGTGGAGTGGGTTTATTATTTGTTACATTGGGGCTTGAGTTTAAAATTAATATGTACAAGTTATATATTTGATACAATCAGAATATGTGAAAATGTCTTTGTAACAGAAAATCCTCTTAAAACCAGAAGTTACCATCAAAAAATCGTTTAAGCCCATAAACCACATAAGTCATCATAACAAGAATGAATCAGAAACATTGCACCAACATGGTGATGGTAGTGAGAAGCAGACTTGGACTATTATTTTGACAGTAATTCATGAGTTTTGACAGTTTCTTAATGTATATGCATCATTGCATATTCAACATGTACATTTAAACAGACGTTGCAAATACTATTTTAACAAGCAGTGTTTCAGAAGAGCCCCATTGTCTTGATGAAGAAATGCACAAAATAATGTCATAGTACTTCCCTATTTACTGTTATCTTGCAAAAGAATAATAAAGAAGAAGAAATAAATCCTATTTCCGATTGTCATCAAATCATTTACTAGTGTATTACAGTAGGCATGAATTAAAATGAACATTGTGCTTTTCACAATGTTTCATATGTTTTTATTACAGCATTAAATGGAAGAATTCAAAATCGTTTTGAGTTCCTTCATCATTCCTCCGAGGACACAGAACAGGTGTTACCAGCAGGACTTTGATGAATAATAAACTAGTATAATAGTATACTTTGTAAATTCCCTCGTGCTTTATTGAAAAGATGATTGCCCGAGAATGTGATACATTATATGAACATACTGCATCGGAGCTTAATATACACAGGTGGTGAGCACTAGTCACCCTATGTTGAATGAATATGTTCCCCTGGTAGATGTCTCCACGTGCCCCGGGAACAGAAATGAAAGTCAAGGAAACGAAACCTAGCATAACTTTAGTTTCGTTTTTCTGCTGCATCTCTTAACATCCACGGTGGGCGTCTGTCGCACTCAAGTTTCAGCATCCGAGCAGCTCTGCTACTTTATTCCTTTTTTTCTCTGCAGGATTCAAGCCGTCGTCACCATGAACACTCTGAACCAACAGTATGAGGAGAAGGTGCGTCCC
>NW_022284042.1:0-4846 GCF_004355925.1 Anarrhichthys ocellatus
CATTGGTGTTAGCCTTCTCTGGCATGTGTGTTATCTCTGGAACATATTTTGAAAATGTAATATTCCCACTAAAGACAATATATCAGTGTTATAATTTCACCAAGCACGCTGAATTTCATTTTTCCCCTCATCATCGTTCACTCTTCATTATTTCAGGCATTGTGACAAGATGTCCTCTCGAACTGAAGATGAAGAGAAGGAAAGAAGGAGAGGAGTGGTACGGGAAGATAAGCTACCAGGGTTATGAAGAAGAGATAAAAGACCCTGCAGATGTGGAGAAAATGATTAGAGAAGGTACAGTATACACAGTTCTTTAATGCTACTATCAAAAGCCAAGTATTTGTGAAGCTATACTCGTCTTTTTAGGTTTCAGTGATCAGCACTTCCATCCTGTACTAGTCAAATATTGTGTCCTCTCTCTCCAGCTCAGGTAAAATTGGCCGGGATCGGGGTGGGGATCAGTGATGACCTCATCAGTCTAGAAATTGCCTCTCCTGATGTTCCAGACCTGACGCTCATTGACCTGCCCGGCATCACCAGGGTGGCTGTAAAGGGACAACCTGAGAACATTGGAGACCAGGTATGCTAATCCATTGTCTCCAAAACACAGTTTTCATGGGGACAATTTATTTGGTAGCAAAGTAATGACAGTAAGATTTATACTTTATAACCACTGGAATTAATACTTTCAGATAAAGAGACTGATCCAGAAGTTTATAACAAAACAAGAGACCATCAGCTTGGTGGTTGTTCCATCCAACGTGGACATAGCAACCACAGAGGCTTTGAAGATGGCACAGGAGGTGGATCCTGGTGGAGACAGGACTTTGGGTAAATGTGGCTGATTCTAGAAAAGGACTCCTTGGACAAGTTACTTGACTTTTAGATAGTTCACTGTCTGTTTGCCCTTCTCTCTCTCAGGTATCTTGACCAAGCCTGACCTGGTGGACAAAGGCACAGAAGAGTCGGTAGTTGAAATTGTCCATAATTTGGTCATCCACCTGAAGAAGGGCTACATGATCGTCAAGTGCAGGGGTCAGAAGGAGATCACAGAGAGTGTGTCTCTTACTGAAGCAACAGAAAGAGAAAAGGCATTCTTCAGCGAGCATCTGTATTTCCAGTGAGTTCATTATTTTTGGGTAATAATGCAATGAATGATTTGCAGTTTGACTGGTTGGGTACTTTCTACTCAGTAATGTTTTATCTTTGCTGTAGGACTCTCTACAATGAAGGCCATGCCACGGTTCCTAAACTGGCAGAAAAACTCACCCTTGAGCTGGTGCAACATATCCAGGTAAACACTCCTCAGTGCTTCACCATAGCGGTTCACTACAGATTACTTTGCCATTTCATGTGTTAAAGGTTTGACACCTGTGATTTGCAGAGATCTCTGCCTCAACTGGAAGAGCAGATAAAGAAGAAACTAACAGAGACTCAAGCAACGCTGAACACATATGGCAGTGGACCCCCAGCTGATGCAGCTGAGAGACTGGGTTTCCTCATTGACGTGAGTTTACTAGCTGTCACTTACAAAACACTGCACCTCCTCGTTTTGATTTAATTCTCATTCTTCTTTTATCTGAACCTATTTCATTTTAGAGAGTGGCAGCGTTTACACAGGATGCTATCCGCCTCACCACAGGGGAGGAAATCAAATTTGGAGGCAAGCTGAATATCTTTGCCATACTCAGAGAAGAGTTTGCGGATTGGAAATATACCATAGAGGACTCTGGAATAATGTGTAAGTGCATCAACAACCTGGGCATTACGTAAACTCTTTGCTGTGGTTTCCATACTACAAAATTGTAACCTAAAGTGTAAACTGTTGAGTAAGATATTAAAATACTGTTTATTTTTATTCCATTTTCCTTCTCAGTATGAAAACACTGCTCCAGACTGCTGTATCACTGCTAACCGAGTGTTAACCTTGTTTGTGTCCACTTTTTCTTTCACCAATTCATCCCTATTGCAGTCAACCAGAATATTGAGAGTGAGGTGACTCAGTATGAACAAAAGTACCGTGGAAGAGAACTGCCGGGGTTCATAAACTACAAGACCTTTGAGGACATGGTCAAGGAGCAGATCAAAAAGCTGGAAGGGCCTGCTCTCCTGAAACTCAAGGAAGTGGCAGGCATGTCATATTATGATGCTACAATGATTGCAAGCCAGCTGAATATGTAACACCTTAAAGTTATTCGTAGATCTTGTATTGTTTGATTTGTGTTTTCTTTTTTAGACATTGTGACGAAAGAGCTGGTTAAGTTGGCACAGAGCAGCCTTGTTGGGTTTCCTAACCTCATCAGAACAGCACAGGTATAGTTTTCATTGCCCATATATATAACTGAACATTGTTGAATATTTACTGATAATTGTGTATGTCCTTTAGATGAAGATTGAAGCCATCAGAAAGGAGAAGGAGACTGCAGCAGAGTCCATGCTGAGGTCTCAGTTTAAAATGGAAATGATTGTTTACACTCAGGACAGCACATACAGCAAGAAGTTAGGGAAGCGGAAGAGGGAAGTTGAACCGCAATTTTTGGGTGTCACCTTTGGTACACCAGTAAAGAAAAGCACCCTGAGCACTGACAGTGGGGCCACCCTGAGAGAGATGATTAAACACCTGAAGTCCTATTACAAAGTAAGTATAATCTATATGCTGTACATTTTATTTCTGTGCCTCACAGCATTTAATACATCACACATTTTATTTACCGTAAAAAGGTCGTAAATAAAACGCTTATTTTAATCTGCACCTCCTCCCATTGCATTCTTGTTTAGAATGTGGCATTTAAATATATTTTATTACCAGACTAAGTTAGGTACATGGTTAAAATATGATTTTGTTGGCAGCTAAATATAGAAATATACTGTATTGATGGGGGCTATGAATGTCAGTATAAAACAATTTTATATAAATGCAGCAGAGTAGATCATTTCTAACAACTTCCAGTACAAACCATGTACACTAACGGTAAAAACCAAATACCAATCATTTTCTTACATTGACAGATACAGCGTGACACCCCGACTTTCTCCTTTCTAAACCACAGATCGCTGGCCAGCGTCTGGCTGACCAGATTCCGCTGGTAATCCGCTACCAGGTGTTGCAGGAGTCTGCCGTCCAGCTGCAGAGGGAGATGCTGCAGATGTTTCAAGACAAGGCGAAAACAGAGTCGCTCCTTCAAGAGGACCCTGGCATAAGAACCAAGAGAATCCACCTTCAGAATCGCCTTGAGCGGTTGTCATTGGCACGCATTCTGTTGACTGACTTCAGTATGAACACATACAACTTCAACCAAGGGCTTCGGTTTGGTCGCAACATTAGAAAGGACACAACAACCCACCCCCTACCCTCCACAACCACCCCTGTGGGTGCGACTGCTGTAAAAAGCAAACAAACAAAAAAACAGAGGACTGATAACTTCTGACCGCCAAATGGTTTATTACCGTACTACCTTAGATCTGTATTAACATTCAAATAAAGTATACACAGTAACAGATCAAAGACTAAAATATAGTACAAATTTTGAAATTACTTTCTATTAGAAAGGAGAAAAAAACATACACAACACAATATTTCCGTTTTTTTTGCATCCAACATCAACATTCAGTAGGTTTAACCAGATTCAGTACATGACCTTATTTCCTTTCTATTCTGTAGTTTTCCTTGTTTTCTTTGGCAGCAAGAGGGCTGCAAACGCCTTAATGAAGGCCTGTACATACCTGGTAGAGTTCTGTAGGCGGTTTAGGCCTGACAGCATGATTTAGGTTTTCAGCTTGGCACATACCTTCATGGTTGTGGAGTGGGTTTATTATTTGTTACATTGGGGCTTGAGTTTAAAATTAATATGTACAAGTTATATATTTGATACAATCAGAATATGTGAAAATGTCTTTGTAACAGAAAATCCTCTTAAAACCAGAAGTTACCATCAAAAAATCGTTTAAGCCCATAAACCACATAAGTCATCATAACAAGAATGAATCAGAAACATTGCACCAACATGGTGATGGTAGTGAGAAGCAGACTTGGACTATTATTTTGACAGTAATTCATGAGTTTTGACAGTTTCTTAATGTATATGCATCATTGCATATTCAACATGTACATTTAAACAGACGTTGCAAATACTATTTTAACAAGCAGTGTTTCAGAAGAGCCCCATTGTCTTGATGAAGAAATGCACAAAATAATGTCATAGTACTTCCCTATTTACTGTTATCTTGCAAAAGAATAATAAAGAAGAAGAAATAAATCCTATTTCCGATTGTCATCAAATCATTTACTAGTGTATTACAGTAGGCATGAATTAAAATGAACATTGTGCTTTTCACAATGTTTCATATGTTTTTATTACAGCATTAAATGGAAGAATTCAAAATCGTTTTGAGTTCCTTCATCATTCCTCCGAGGACACAGAACAGGTGTTACCAGCAGGACTTTGATGAATAATAAACTAGTATAATAGTATACTTTGTAAATTCCCTCGTGCTTTATTGAAAAGATGATTGCCCGAGAATGTGATACATTATATGAACATACTGCATCGGAGCTTAATATACACAGGTGGTGAGCACTAGTCACCCTATGTTGAATGAATATGTTCCCCTGGTAGATGTCTCCACGTGCCCCGGGAACAGAAATGAAAGTCAAGGAAACGAAACCTAGCATAACTTTAGTTTCGTTTTTCTGCTGCATCTCTTAACATCCACGGTGGGCGTCTGTCGCACTCAAGTTTCAGCATCCGAGCAGCTCTGCTACTTTATTCCTTTTTTTCTCTGCAGGATTCAAGCCGTCGTCACCATGAACACTCTGAACCAACAGTATGAGGAGAAGGTGCGTCCC
>NW_022284043.1:0-68 GCF_004355925.1 Anarrhichthys ocellatus
CGTGTTCGGGGCCGAGGCCGAGTTTAACGTGTTCGGGGCCGAGGCCGTGTTTAACGTGTTCGGGGCCG
>NW_022284043.1:78-345 GCF_004355925.1 Anarrhichthys ocellatus
CGTGTTCGGGGCCGAGGCCGTGTTTAACGTGTTCGGGGCCGAGGCCGAGTTTAACGTGTTCGGGGCCGAGGCCGAGTTTAACGTGTTCGGGGCTGAGCCGTGTTGTTGAAGATGCTCTGGGGTGTGAGTGACGTTACACCAGGTTAAAGCTGTGTTTGGTGACGTGTGGCCACTAGAGGGCAGAACAACGAGCGACGGACGATGTTTAGAGCCCGAGGGAAACTACAAACGTATATATTGTTTAGTCTCATTTTTGTGTTTTCGCCG
>NW_022284043.1:355-4843 GCF_004355925.1 Anarrhichthys ocellatus
AAAACAGTAAACGTGTTTCAAATTAGACTTAAGTTTTAAACATATTACATGTAATATAATGTTATCTTTATTAAACGATACTTCTTAATTCACACATCAGACTTTTTTTTCATTTTATTTATATTTCTTCCAGACGACGACCCGCCTCTGCCGTTAATCGATTGGGCTTAAGTTGTCTTCCTGCTCTCTGATTGGCTCGTCAAACTGCCGCTCTGCATTCCAGCTCCTGTTGGAGGATCAACAGTTAAACACTTACATTGTTATTATGGGCTGTAGACACAGTGTGGATGATGAACATAATGAATAAAAGCTCTCTAGTTGTAATGAACGGTGCAGCCTCTGGACGACTTCATATTCTTTAAACGGGCTAATCTGCTGCTAATGAAGATCGACGTGAGAGTTTCAGCTCCACTCCTGACATGTCTTCAGTCCAACATGGTCCACAAAGGTTTTGTGCTTCCATAAAAAAAACAGTTGAGAATTATTTCTGTCTTCTAACGGAGACAGCAGCTGGTGTAAAACATTCCACTGCCCCAGACCCTGAACTATCTCTGACCCTGTGACAAAGTCTCCCTGAGACACTGAGGTCCTCACTTCAACATGAAGCAACAATATACCTCGTGTGTTGCAGAGCTACAAAGACTCACAGACATCAGCTCACAGCGACAGACATGAGCCCAGCGTTTTCATGTCAGTCGGCTGCTGCTGCTCTCCACGTAATCCACAACACAAACAGAACTGCTGGGAAGTCAACTCTCACACACAGCGAGAGATTAACGTGTCTGATGTGGTGTTGTGTGAGTACAGTGAGCGGGGTTCAGGTCCTGAAACCGGGACCTGAACGCTACTCCTGCATTTAGTGAGAAAGAAACTTAATACGATTGTATTGATGCTTTTACTCTGACGTCCCAGAATCACTCTACCGGTGCTCTCTCAGGAGTTTTACCGGACATGTTCGACTCCTTACTCGACGATCTCGTCCTCCTCGTCCTCAAAGTCCTCCTCGCCGTCGTTGGCGGTGGCCTCCTGGTACTGCTGGTACTCGGACACCAGGTCGTTCATGTTGCTCTCCGCCTCCGTGAACTCCATCTCGTCCATGCCCTCGCCCGTGAACCAGTGCAGGAAAGCCTTTCGGCGGAACATGGCCGAGAACTGCTCCGAGATCCGCTTGAACAGCTCCTGGATGGCCGTGCTGTTGCCGATGAAGGTGGCGGCCATCTTGAGCCCCCGGGGGGCGATGTCGCAGACCGCCACCTTCACGTTGTTGGGGATCCACTCCACGAAGTAGCTGCTGTTCTTGTTCTGGACGTTCAGCATCTGCTCGTCCACCTCCTTCATGGACATCGGCCCGCGGAAGACGGTGGCGACGGTCAGGTATCGCCCGTGGCGAGGGTCGCAGGCCGCCATCATGTTTCTGGCGTCGAACATCTGCTGGGTGAGCTCGGGGACGGTGAGCGCTCGGTACTGCTGGCTGCCCCGCGCCGTCAGAGGAGCGAACCCCGGCATGAAGAAGTGCAGTCTGGGGAACGGCACCATGTTGACGGCCAGCTTGCGGAGATCTGCGTTGAGCTGCCCGGGGAAACGCAGCGAGGTCGTCACGCCGCTCATGGTGGCCGACACCAGGTGGTTGAGGTCGCCGTAAGTGGGCGTCGTGAGCTTGAGAGTGCGGAAGCAGATGTCGTAAAGGGCCTCGTTGTCGATGCAGTAGGTCTCGTCTGTGTTCTCAACCAGCTGGTGGACGGACAGGGTGGCGTTGTACGGCTCCACCACGGTGTCCGACACCTGGCGGGTCAAAAGGAGATCAGATGTAAAGTGAAAGGGTTCCAGAAAAGGTTTGGTCCGTGTGTTAAAATACATCGTAGTGCTGCTTCACCACGAGAAAAAGGTTTAGGTGAAGAGAAGAATCAAAGAAAGCAAAACAAGACAGATACCAAGTACATGATACCTTAGGTGAGGGCATGACGCTGAAGGTGTTCATGATCCGGTCGGGGTACTCCTCCCGGATCTTGCTGATCAGCAGGGTGCCCATGCCCGAGCCGGTGCCCCCTCCCAGAGAGTGAGTGAGCTGGAAACCCTGCATGACGGATGGTCAGGCTTTGACTTCAGATATTTACACTTTCAGTGAGATGTGCATGACCTGGTGATTTCATCCATCTAATAGCTGTGGCTCGTATTTCAGTCTGGACTGACCCTTACTAGTTCTCTTTATATATAATGTTTGTATATCAACAAATTTATAGTTAATCACAAAGTTATGAGCAGGGGGTATTGGGGCCTTTGTCCTTTAAGACCTTTGTCCTTTAAGACACCTACAAATATGAAAGAAAAGGCTTCTTCTGCCTCCTAAGCAGCTCTACCTGGGACACATACGAAGCTAACAAGTCCTCTTCACCTGGAGACAGTCGCAGTGCTCACACTCCTTCCTCACGACGTCCAGGACCGAGTCCACTAGCTCCGCCCCCTCCGTGTAGTGACCTTTGGCCCAGTTGTTCCCAGCACCTGTCTGACCTGCAGACAACCAGGGCAGAGAAAAATCCATCTGTGAAATGTAAAACGATCGTCACAACAGATGGGAATGTGCGTGCGGACTCGACCGGTGAACCCTTTTTCTCAGCGAGGACAGAGTGGACCTCAAGCTCCCTGCTTCTTGTCCTACTGAGACATCAGTTTATGAAACAAGCGCTGGAGTCCTCTCAGTCCGTTTACAGAGTTAAGCTGCTCCGTCCTCTGTAACCACACAAGGAGTCTGAAAGTGACGAAGTATTTTAGCCTCTTTTAGCTCTTGGTTTTGGTTTTGCAGCACGTTTCCTGTTCTCATTCAGTGTGTTTTCTGATAAACCTGCTGTTCACTACTTCATCAGCAGCGAACAGCTGGTGAACATAGAGGAGCATTTAGCAGCTAAAGAGACTCTCAGGAGGAGGTGGAGACCAAAACCAGAGCTACAAGAGAGAGGATAGACCCTTTTCAGTTAATGCAGGAATTTAACTGCTTAACTTATTATATTGTCATTGAGCTGCACTGACGTTCCCTTCTAGTTAATTACAGTTGTGTGTTGACAGTATAGTTGTAGATTGTTGTAAAGTTGTCATGTTGTCATTTTATAGCTGTTTTTATTGCTGCTAAATATCTCACACAGAAGAGTTTAACATGGAAAACGTCTTTTCTTTCTTAACCAAGTATTTGTGTTGCCTCGATCTAAAGTTAACTGTTTACGAAGAAGGAAGAAAATTAACGTTAAATTGTTCATAAACGTTTTGTTGTAAAACTGATTTTAAATTGTTAACGATGAAATATGTTAAAATGTTAATAAAGATACCTAACTTTCAACCACTAACGAAGAAATGTAATGTTTATTTGACGAAGAAACCAAATTGTTAATTAAGTAGTTTTGTAAACTAATTAAATTAAATTGTTGACAAAGAAGTGAAATTGTTTCTGTGCACATAATGACGAATGACAACACATCATTTTAAATACTATAATAATTGTCATAATGAGTCCAGCTGAAGGTTATTATTATTAAACAAACGAACAAACTGAATAAATCTGTTGAATAAAAGCCGATTGTTACCAAAGATGAAGTTGTCCGGTCTGAAGAGTTGTCCGACGGCTCCGGAGCGTACGCTGTCCATGGTTCCTGGTTCCAGGTCAACCAACACAGCCCGGGGGACGTATTTATGTGCTGCACAAACAGAGAGGAGTCGACACTTTAACCCACGAATCAGACGGTCCTCGAACGCATCAGATGTTTGTTTAAATACTTCTGACTGCTGAATAAGCTCAGTCGGCCTCATTAGAGAGTTACTTCTACCAGTTCAGGGCGCGCTGGATGTAGAAACATTTCTTGAATATTTATTGAAATTGTTTGGATGTTGAGTCAAAGCTTCTACATGCGTGTCTCTGTGTCTGGAGTTTAACTTTTCAAATGATTTGGAAAAAAATCTCTCAATCAAATGATTCAGTATATTTTACTACAGATTCACGCAGAACAGTTTCATCTCAATCAATAATCATAATAATCTGTATTCATGGCTCACTTAAAAAGTCTCTCACACAAGGCAGCAAACTAAATCTAATTTATTGTAAAATAATTAAATTTTATGTTAAAAACGGATCAAAACCAATTCTAGCAACTCAGATAAAATAAATAAAACAATAAAACACCTCTACAGGTCTCTACTGGTCTCTACAGGTCTCTACTGGTCTCTACAGGTCTCTACAGGTCTTTCGTACTTACAGGACGCCTCGTTGTAGTAGACGTTGACTCTGTCCAGCTGAAGAGACGAGTCGCCCACATAGCTCCCCGCCGGGTCGATGCCGTGCTCGTCACTGATCACCTCCCAAAACTGACCGAGTCACCGCAGAACAAGAAGAAGAAGAAGAAGAAGAAGTCTGTGTTGTTGTTTTTATCAACCAGTGAACAGGAAGTGACCATATCTGGACTGAGGAGGAGTGACGTAGAGACCTGTCAATCAGCGTGTAGCCCC
>NW_022284044.1:0-5018 GCF_004355925.1 Anarrhichthys ocellatus
AGACAGACAGAGAGACAGACAGACAGAGAAAATATGTTGATTCTCAAGAAACAGATTTCAGCGACACACACAGATCTGTGATTGGTCAGCCCGTGTTTTCTCCTGATGGAGATCCTCTGCATCTCAAAGTAAATTAACTAAAGTAACAAAGTACACACGTGTGTGTGTGTAGTGTCTTCTACTCACTCTGTGGGCCATATAAACTGGCTCCAAGCTGCGACAGTTGACCCGTCGAGGAAGCAGAGGAAGACGTCAGCATCTGAGGAGACAGGAAGCACAAACACGACATCATCGCTTGTTTAGCGTGAAAAAAAAAATAAAAAAAATCAGCCATGCACCTTTATTTAAATCCTGTGCATCACTTAATCATATTACTGAGTACAGTTTGCAACAATAACCTTTCTTTGTTTATGTAATCCCAGAAGAGATAACAAAACGTGAAACATTAAACCCCAGAAGAAGAGTTGAGCACTCACATCTTTGTCAGGGCGGTGTGGAGGGAACATGGACTGTTGGGTGTAGTAGAGGCTGGAGTCGTCCGCGTAGTCGCTCTCTACACCTCCCTCCATAAACTTCTTCCGGTTAGCACCAAACATACCGCGTGTCACCTGACAAACAAGACAGGAAACGGTCACACTGAGTAATCGGCTACTTCCTGTCACACCTGCAGCGGTTCATAACAACGTCATGAGATACATTTAAGATGTATCAGCATCAGCAGCTGAACTCTGCATGCAAGTAATCCAACATACACTCACACATTGTGTAAACCTGAAACATGCAACACTCACTGCTCATGTCATCTCACACAAGCGAAACTTTGCGATCCTCTAAAAACAATCTTATTGTTTACATTACAGTCATTTAGCAGACGCTTTTATCCAAAGCGACTTACAATTCAGAGTCTATCACATTTCTACACCGTAGGCACAGCTACGGGAGACATTTTGGGGTTAAGTGTCTTGCTCAAGGACACATCGACATGCGACGAGCGGAGCCGGGGATCGAACCGCCGACCCTCTGATTGAAGGACGGCCCTGCTATCCACTTAGCCACAGTCACCCCATACAGATGTGTTTTGTTGCTTTAGTTCCATGTTGGGTATCGTTTCTTTGATGCACGTGTATTAATAATGAGGTGTGCATAAGCCTCCATCAGCTGTGGTTACTACAACCTTTTTAGCACTTTTAAAGAAATAAAAATAGTGTAATTATGTTGTAAATATACTTAATATGTTTGGGATAACAGACCACAGGTTAACCTGCAACACGTGACTCGTCTGAACAAATAAACAATCTTTGTCTTCAATGATAATAAAACATTTTGGTTCGTTGTGATAAACAAAACAAGGACTGAGTGTCAAACTGTTGGGCTCTATTGTGATGAACTCTTTTCTGTAGATTTGAACAATAAAAAGTAAATAATAAATAAAACCACCAGAGAAGAAGTTATTGTTAACGACCCGCTGCTTTGATTATGCATGTGTTCATAAATTATCTTTACAATAACATAATTAACATTATATGTGAAAGAAGAGTTAGTTTGCACATTATAAACATAAAATCACACCATGTTCAAACCCTGGATACTGCACATGAGGTGATGTGCAGATATAAATACACATTTACTTTTGTTTACTACAGTAGATTAGTGATAGCTTTAGCCCACGGTGTAGCATCGACACCCGGTGAAACAACGACCAATTCAGCTCCTACACGCTTGTACCATTATATTTAAAATGTGTGTATTAGTGGAACCAGTGTGGTTCGGGTTAGAAGTTCCCTTAAACATTGTGCAACCGACAGAGTAAAGTATAAGCTTCACTGTTCTTGTTTGAAAGCAAACGTTAAATGTGCAGAAGTGTCGCAAAAAGCTAATGCTAAACATGAAGCTAACGCTAGCTCCGATAATCTCTTTGACTAATTCCACCAATTAATTCACAAAACCTACTCGTTTGCGTCACGTCACAAATAACCCAGTTTATTTGATAGATGTACATGATACGTATATGTATATTGATGTTTGTACGTGATAGCTATAAGCTAGCATTACCTTGTTAGCTGTAAAAATGTGTCAGGAGCTACGTGCTAGCAGAGTAGTAGCACGTAAGCTACACAGCTAACTCTATAGGAATACATGGGAGACGCTAGCGTGAGAGCTAACGCTTGCTACCAAGCTAGCTGGTCGGCTAACCCAGCACCGCAAGAACAACCGCTACTGGAGACAGTTTTAGGCCGTTTTAACACTATCTGATGAACCGAGAACGGGGGTTTAGATGCGGTTAAGCAGACGAGCCGCCGGTAAAGAGGAGACCGGTACGAAGGTTTGATTTGTTCGGGTTTTGGGCCTAAGAAGCCTCCGTCGATTAGTTCCCCCCAAACAACAACAAAAAGCAGCGGAAGCAGACCGCCGGGTTTAAGATCGTGTTCTCCGCTTCACCTACGCGGTCTGACTCCGTGATGACTCCCACACGAGTGGAGTTTTATTCAGAGAAGGTTCATGCGGTTGTTTGAGGAGAAAATAAATAAAAGGAATAAAACAAGGAGCTTACCGCATCAATCTTTCTTCCCCGCTACAATCCAAGATGGCCGTCATCTCTTCGCCAATCAGCAAGGATGCTGGGATGTGTGTCGCCTCTGACCTCTGAGGCTCCATCACTCTACTCTACTCTACTCTACTCTACTCTACTGTCTAGCCTCTGAGGCTCCATCACTCTACTCTACTCTACTCTACTCTACTCTACTCTCTAGCCTCTGAGGCTCCATCACTCTACTCTACTCTACTGTCTAGCCTCTGAGGCTCCATCACTCTACTCTACTCTACTCTACTCTACTGTCTAGCCTCTGAGGCTCCATCACTCTACTCTACTCTACTGTCTAGCCTCTGAGGCTCCATCACTCTACTCTACTCTACTCTACTCTCTAGCCTCTGAGGCTCCATCACTACTTTATTTTTTTCTTCTTACAGGTTATATGTGTCTGACAAATGTGTCACCGTGGCTCCTCATTTAAGCAGTTTGCCCACAATTTCAGGTTAAACTAACGAGAATATTACAGACCCACACTTTGTATGATTTTATTTTTCCAGATGATGGTTCATACAGAAATAAATTAGTCAACGCATCCATCTACAAGTTCCATTATTTGATAACAGTGATATCAAAGACTTGAACCTGATCTATATCTTGAACATCTGCACCAGAATGTATGAAGCAGCGTTCACTTCTTTTGAACTAATGTATGATGCTGTTAAAGATACAATGTTACAAATACCTTCTGTTTGTAACAGAAGTCAGCTCTCTATTGAGTAAGTGTGTGTCTACTTTACTCTACTGTCTAGCCTCTGAGGCTCCATCACTCTACTCTTATCTCCTCTGTACTATACTCTACTGTACTCTACTCTAGCGCCCGACTTCTGAACCTCCATCATTTCACTCTATTCTACTCTAAGCTGTATTGTGCTCTACTTTATACTCTACTGTCTGACCTCTAAGGCCTCCATTACTGTACTCTATTGTACTCTACATTGTATTGTATCACTTTACTCTACTCTTCTCTACTTCTAATATCTGAAACTTTACTCATGTGTTTGCCATTGGCACACAAGAAATATACAATACAATACAATAAAATACAATACAATACAATACAATACAATACAATACAATAAAATAAAATGAAATAAATTTCAATTTCAAATACACAAACCATGTGAACATCTTATAAAATATGACGCATCATCATATTTTAGGAGATGAAGTAAAATTAGATTCTGTTGTAATTTGGGCCAAATTAAATCAGAGATGAACTAAGAACTCCCTGTAAAACAACAGTTTTATAACTTATTGTTGTAATTCATTTAGATAATTTTCATTATTAAATGGTATTTTTCAGTTGATCATTTAAAAAAATGCCCTCACATTTAATTACTTTGATTAAATGTTACAAACATATTAAATCTTAAATAAAGTGAAGATTATTAATATGTTTATTTCTTACAGCTGTGTGGAAAGTGATTAAAAGTAGTTTACTCTATTTAATGTGAAAACAGGTTTCTAATAAAAGGCCTGAAAGTTAAATTGTCCATGTCTCAGGATTTAAGAAAAATATAACAATTCAAAGAATCTAAAGCGAACTAGATAACCTAACAACGCTTTACCACATGAAGTTAATATATATATATAGAAATGTGAGAAACAGAGAATAAAGATTACTTTCACAAAGGTGATTGTTTATTGTCTTTATGGATGCTAAACAACGAGAAGAAAAGAAAATCAACTGTTTGGTGTCAGACTTTATAAATAAAGTAAATATCCAGAGTCGTGAAACATGTCATATATTTTTGGGGTTATAATAACCCTGAGAGATGAGTTGGTTGAATCTTGAATCTTTTTAGAAACCTGAATCCTCATGAAGTTGTTGTTGAAGACTCATCATCACTTTATTTATTTATCACCTTTTATACAAACACGCCGCTTCAAAAATTACGGTAAATATAAGCAAGAAATAGAAGTCATAAGAATACAAAAATAAATAAACATCAACAAAAAATGATGTAAAAAAAAAATTATTTAAAAGTCTTTGGCTATAATATTACGACAAATTAAAAGCCAGATAGAAAATAAAAAAATTAAGATTTTTATTTTCCTTTTAAGACTATTATTAATTAATAATTTGAAATAACTAAAGAAACCAGGAAAAATAATTTACTGTAACATTTTCAGCTTGCTGTGACGTCTTATTTTATAAACACCATCAACTGCAACCGGAAGCCGTCTGATCTCTACTGTAGCTTACATACCGTTTCTGATTGGACGATCACACTGACGCTCCATCGCACCAATCAACGAGCAGACAGGAGCCGCTACTGTCTATATAGTCACGGATTTTACTCACTTCGGTATTATACGTCAATCACACGAAGAATACCGAATCAACTATGTCTGGAAGAGGAAAAACCGGAGCCGGCAAAGTCAGAGCGAAGGCCAAGACCAGGTCCTCTCGTGCCGGGCTTCAGTT
>NW_022284045.1:0-2500 GCF_004355925.1 Anarrhichthys ocellatus
AAAGGGGTCTGAATACTTTCCACACACACACACACACACACAAAAAAGTGTTTGCCCCCTTCCTGATTTCTTATTTTTTTGCATGTTTGTCACACTTAAATGTTTCAAATCAAACTAATTTAAATATTAGACAAAGATAACACAAGTAAACACAAAATGCAGTTTTTAAATGAAGGTTTTTATAAAGGGAAAAAAAAAATCCAAACCTACATGGCCCTGTGTGAAAAAGTGACTGCCTGCCCCCCCCCCTAAAACATAAATTAACTGTGGTTTATCACATCTTTGGAAAGCCGAGTTCAATTTCTCTAGCCACACCCAGGCCTGATTACTGCCACACCTGTTCTCAATCAAGAAATCACTTAAATAGGACCTGCCTGACAAAGTGAGGTAGACCAAAAGATCCTCAAAAGCTAGACATCATGCTGCGATCCAAAGAAATTCAGGAACAAATGAGAAACAAAGTAATTGAGATCTATCAGTCTGGAAAAGGTTACAAAGCCATTTCTAAAGCTTTGGGACTCCAGCGAACCACAGTGAGAGCCATTATCCACAAATGGCGAAAACATGGAACAGTGGTGAACCTTCCCAGGAGTGGCCGGCCGGCCAAAATTACCCCAAGAGCGCAGCGACGACTCATCCAAGAGGTCACAAAAGACCCCAGAACATCATCCAAAGAACTGCAGGCCTCACTTGCCTCAATTAAGGTCAGTGTTCATGACTCCACCATAAGAAAGAGACTGGGCAAAAATGGCCTGCATGGCAGAGGTCCAAGACGAAAACCACTGCTGAGCAAAAAGAACATAAAGGCTCGTCTCAGTTTTGCCAGAAAACATCTTGATGATCCCCAAGACTTTTGGGAAAATACTCTGTGGACTGACGAGACAAAAGTTGAACTTTTTGGAAGGTGTATGTCCCATTACATCTGGCGTAAAAATAACACGGCATTTCAGAAAAGGAACATCATACCAACAGTAAAATATGGTGGTGGTAGTGTGATGGTCTGGGGCTGTTTTGCTGCTTCAGGACCTGGAAGACTTGCTGTGGTAAATGGAACCATGAATTCTGCTGTCTACCAAAAAATCCTGAAGGAGAATGTCCGCCATCTGTTCGTGACCTCAAGCTGAAGCGCACTTGGGTTCTGCAGCAGGACAATGATCCAAAACACACCAGCAAGTCCACCTCTGAATGGCTTAAGAAAAACAAAATGAAGACTTTGGAGTGGCTTAGTCAAAGTCCCGACCTGAATCCGATTGAGATGCTGTGGCATGACCTTAAAAAGGCGGTTCCTGCTCGAAAACCCTCCAATGTGGCTGAATTACAACAATTCTGCAAAGATGAGTGGGCCAAGATTCCTCTACAGCGCTGTAAAAGACTCATTGCCAGTTATCGCAAACGCTTGATTGCAGTTGTTGCTGCTAAGGGTGGCCCAACCAGTTATTAGGTTTAAGGGGCAATCACTTTTTCACACAGGGCCATGTAGGTTTGGATTTTTCCCCCCCTTAATAATAACAACCTTCATTTAAAAACTGCATCTTGTGTTATCTTTGTCTAATATTTAAATTTGTTTGATTTGAAACATTTAAGTGTGACAAACATGCAAAAATATAAGAAATCAGGAAGGGGGCAAACACTTTTTCACACAACTGTATACACGCACACACGCACACACACACACACACGCACACACGCACACACACACGCACACACGCGCACACACACACACACACACACACACACACACACACACACGTACAGCAACTTCAGAGAGACACGATTGCAGTCTAAGGAGCAGAGCCAGATGGCCAATCCTACATCCCACGCTGAGACACATGTGAGGACACAAAGACAGACTACACGAGAAACTGCATATTTATTGCACCTAACAAACTTTGCCATTCTACATGTTTTAATTTAAAGTGTGCATTGACTTCTATGTGTATTCTTCTTCTGCAGTTTCTATTATCAAGTAAGGTCTGTCAACATCTCACCCAAGTTTATATCTTGGCTGTCAGCTGACCCTAGATACATGTACATCAGGTGACTACTTACTGATCAAATCAACGTACTTTGTGACATCGTGGAGGATCGTTAATCAGAACCACTTTCCTATGATTATGCCCGTGGACAGCGCGTGTGTGTGTGTGTGTGTGTACCTATGGCCTCCTCAAAGGCAAACAGAACAGTCTTGCCCTGGTCCAAAAGGTCTCTGGCTCGGTTTCCCATCCACTTGAACCCCGTCAGTGTTTCCTGTCCAAACAGCGGCAACAGTAGACGTCAAGTTTGGTTTGAAATAATAACTACAAGCAACACTTGCAATGGTGAAGAAGCCTCCCAATAATAGAGTGCATTTAACTGTATCACTAGCATCCATTGGCCACATTTATTTCCAACTTTCTCTTAAAGTGTTCTTGCTGAAAGCATTTCATGAGACCCTGAAATACAGGAACATGTTGTTATGGCTGTCTTCCTGTTGCAGTAAAACACACGTTTGGACACAAAT
>NW_022284046.1:0-4840 GCF_004355925.1 Anarrhichthys ocellatus
GGGTTAGAGGCGTAGCGTTTGTTGGCGGGTCAACAGGTGTTGGTGGGCGGGGTTAGAGGCGTAGCATTTGTGGGCGGGTCAACATGTGTTGGTGGGAGGGGTTAGAGGCATAGCTTTTCTGGGCGGGTCAACATGTGTTGGTGGGTGGGGTTAGAGGCGTGGCGTTTGTGGGTGGGTCCACAGGTGTTGGTGGGCGGAGTTAGAGGTCACTCACAGATTCAAGTTGTTTCCAGGAGCTCTCAATGTGCTGCTGGGTACGGCGGCCATCTTGGAAATGCTGCAACAACAAAACAAAAAAATAAACTGGTCAACACATTTCTATTTCATTGGTCAGACTTCTTCATCATCTTTAACTAGTTTATATTTAATTTCATACCTTATTATATCTTTCTTTTTCATTTAGAAATTTGAGATTAAGTCTTATTGTCCATGTTTGTTGTTTTTGTATTTATTCTAACAGAAAAGACCTCTCCTCAGACGCTGGTCACCTCAACATTCTCATTCTCCTCGACCTCGAATCCACCTCGAATCCTCCCTCAACATCATCGGAACTGCTCTCTCCTGGATTAAATCATATCTTACAAACAGACAACAGTTCATCAGCATCAACAACTGCACCTCCTCCACTGCTCCTCTGTCTCACGGCGTCCCCCAGGGTTCGGTGCTTGGTCCTCTTCTGTTCATCCTCTACTTGCTCCCTCTTGGTAATATCATACGTCAACATGGTCTCCACTTCCACTGCTACGCCGATGATGTCCAGCTCTACATCTCCACAAAGGCTATTACCACTGCTACTCACTCCACTCTCACCAGCTGCCTCACTGACATTACATCATGGATGCAAACCAACTCCCTCAAACTTAACTGTGATAAATGTGACATGATCATCATTGGTCCCACATCCCTCACTAGGCAAGGCAAGTTTATTTGTATATCACATTTCAACAACGAGGTAATTCAAAGTGCTTCACATAAAACCATTAAAAGCATCAAAACATAAGGCAAAAGAAAAGGAGATTTAAAAACAATTAAGAACATTCATTGAAACATTAAAAAACAGTGTAAGAAATAAAATACAGTAATAAAATGCAGAAATGTATCAATATCCTTGAATGTGGTTGAATTAAAGGCAGCAAACAGAAAAGTCTTCAGTCTTGATTTAAAGGAGCTGAGGGTCTCAGCAGACCTGCAGCTTTCTGGGACTTTGTTCCAGATATGTGGAGCAGAAACACTGAACGCTGCTTCTCCATGTTTAGTTCTGACTCTGGGAACAGAAAGTAGACCGGTCCCAGACGACCTAAGGGGTCGGGATGGTTCAGAAGGTAGCAGCAGATCAGAGATGTGTTTTGGCCCTAAACCATTCAGTGCTTTATAAACCAACAGCAGGATATTAAAGTCAATTATTTGCTGGACAGGAAGCCAGTGCAAAGACCTTAGAACTGGAGTGTCACTAAAACCGGTCACAACTTCTGCCTCACCATCGACAGCTCCACTCCGTCTCCCTCCCCACACATCCACAACCTCGGAGTCATGTTCAACAGTAACCTCTCCTTTGAACACCACGTTGACCAAATCACCAGAACTGCTTTTTTCCACTTAAAAAACATGGCCTGTCTCCGCCCATCACTCTCCTCATCTGCTGCTGAAACTCTGATCCACGCCTTCATCACCTCCAGAATCGACTACTGCAACAGCATTCTTCATGGCACATCATCCAAAATCCTAAATAAACTCCAGTACATCCAGAACTCTGCTGCTCGCCTGCTCACCCACTCCCACTCCCGTGACCACATCACCCATGTTCTCCAGAATCTCCACTGGCACCCCGTCCCACAACGGATCCAATACAGAGTCCTTCTCCTCACTCACAAAGCCCTCCACAATTAGGCCCCCCGCTACCTCACCGGCCTGCTTCACCACCACACTCCATCCCGTCGGCTCCGCTCCTCTGATGCCTCCTGTCCCTCCCACTCTGGACCAAGCACCGGACATGGACAGAGCCTTCTCCAGAGCTGCCCCCTCCCTCTGGAACTCTCTCCCCAAACACATCCGAGACTGCACCGACCTCTCCATATTCAAATCACAAATCACAACCCACCTTTTCAGAACTGCTTTTAATGTGTGACCATTATTGTGTGTTTTATGTTTTTAGTGTATAGCTTTTATCTGATGATTTTAATGTAAAGTGTCTTTGAGTATTCTGAAAAGTGCTCTATAAAATGTATTATTATCATCATTATTATCATTACTATCATTATCATCATTAGGGCTTGAGCACCGACGTCGGGCCGCGAGGTCCCTATTGAAACTGTAGGAATTATTATTATTCTCTCGAATGAAATGCCTTTTTGGGGGCTTTATGATGTCCCCAACCTCCCCATATTTGGCAAGCATATCAGGACTGCAGGAAAATTTGATATTTTATGGGTCCCATGCTCGAGCATGAAAAAATTGCTTGCTAGCGCCCCCTAGAATTTAGCCCCCTCATCCCGTATGTCCAATTAACTTGACATTTTACACAGGCATGCCACCAAATGAGGTCTCCAAAAAAGCCTCTTGGACCCCTAAGCTCCGCCTACCAAAGTTTTCCGCCATTTTGAATTTTGTGAAAAACCCATTTTTGCAACCTCCTCCTACACGCTGAGTCCGATTGCTACTAAATTTGCTGTGGATCAGTATTGGATCTATATAATAACATTGTATCAAAAGATGTTTGATATCTCATTACGTTTAGAAGATATGGACCAATGAACTTCATAAGGCGTGGCTTTGTTTTTCAATACTCAACTTCAAAACCATCTAACCTATAATCACAAAATTTGTCTCATATGTGTACATCGTATATTGTTACGCACTCTGCAATTTTCATTCCATTCATCCACTTGGGAGCAATACAGTAGTTAAGCCATTTTTGGCTTTTTTGTCAATTTTCAACGTTCTACTTTAACGAACTCCTCCGACAGAATTCATGCGATCGACTTCAAATTTGGTTAGGATGATCTAAAGATATTGATGATGAAAAGTTACTAAAATGGTCTACTGACATTGAACGACCTTCATTTTATGTGGCGCCCATTGCCGTGACAACGCGTCATTCACCATGAAAAATTAAGCAAATTTTTCTGTGGCTTAGGATGTTCAGCAAGCCTTGGAACTTTGCACAGGTGTCATAGGTGATGTAAATAAATATTTCATATGGCGTTTTGGCTTGACCGTTGAAAATTGCCTCGATAGCGCCCCCTACAAATATTCAAAAACGCAGCCCCAGCACTACGTTTGACCTACATATATGATATTTGGTAGGGACATGTATCACATGGAGACTTAAACAAAAGTATCTTGGGACCATGCTCTAAAACCAACCGGAAGTCGGCCATTTTGATTTTTGTGTGAATTTTCCCATGATTTCTAGTCGCTGTACTTTGACGAACTCCTCCTAGGAACTTTGTCAGATCCACTTCAAATTTGGTCAGTATAATCTAAAGACCTTTGCAATTAAAAGTTACTCAAAGCTTTACGTTTGATGGAATGGTGTAGCCGTGACGTGGCGGCCATTGTACATGATTCGCCATTAAACAACAAGTTGATGTAACTCCACTGGACTTGCTCAAATATGTCCCAAACTTGCCATACTTGATAACAGTCATGGCCTGAGGATGTCTACAAGCCAATTTTCACTCAAAGTCATAGCGCCACGTACTGGCAAGAGGAAGACAGCGTTATGTGACAAACGGAATCCGATTTACATGATATTTACATGATGTGGTCTATACTTGATGTTAAGCAACATAATGCATGTTTGCGCATGTTCTCTTGCATCACATAGTGGATACAGGAACTGGTGGAATATTTGCACTTCATAATTTCCAGCGTCACACAGTCCACGCTGGAAAAATCGTTGAACTCCGAGATGCGTTATCTGATGGTCAAAGACATTTGCGGCCGCATCGGCCGGCGTCCCGCCAGTACCCCCGAGACGCGGGAAGGTGCGAGGGCCGTACATCGCTGCTTGCAGCTTTAATCATTACTATTATTATTATTATAAATGAGCAAGATCGGTCAAAAGAGATGGTGTCTTCAGCTGGTTTCAGTGAGACCAGCTGAAGACACCATCTCACTTTGTGATGACAGAGAGATGCTTGCTGCTGCTTTATCATTTATTTATATATATTATATTATTTTTGACCACAAGAGGGTTTGAACGCAGGATTGACAGATTGTTTGCAAACCTAAACTAAATGATATATTACGCCTCTGAAATCTTTGCTATCGTCACTGAGCTGTTTCTCAGGGTTGATGTGCCTCATTCCATTTGCTTGTTTGTTTGTTTGTTTACTCACAGTCTTCCTCTCAGCCTTTACTTCCTGTGTGTATCGTGTCAGCTCACACACGATCTGTGTGTTGAGGTTCTCAGCGAGTTCTTCTCTCTGAATGGCGAGTTCACTCAACTGACGGAGAGTTGCTGAAAACGCCAAACACCAGGTGTACCTGCAACAACCAATGAGAAGCCAGCTTTACCTTAGTGAACCAATCACACACCTTAAAGCTGCTGTCTCATTAACATATTACCTCCACCTGTCGATGTTGTTATTGTCACTCTACACACCACACATTCATTCTCATTGGGGCACATTTATTGAGTATATTGAGAGAGAAACATGTCAGCTGACCTGCTCTCATCCTCTCTGCTCCTCTTGGGATGATACTTCTTTGACAGACTCCTGCAGACAGACAGGAGGACAGAGAGACAGGTTTATATGAATAAATGAATTCATATACATACACGAAATGTATAAGTAACATACAGGTGATGTATAGGTAACATACAGGTGATGTGTAA
>NW_022284047.1:0-4840 GCF_004355925.1 Anarrhichthys ocellatus
GGGTTAGAGGCGTAGCGTTTGTTGGCGGGTCAACAGGTGTTGGTGGGCGGGGTTAGAGGCGTAGCATTTGTGGGCGGGTCAACATGTGTTGGTGGGAGGGGTTAGAGGCATAGCTTTTCTGGGCGGGTCAACATGTGTTGGTGGGTGGGGTTAGAGGCGTGGCGTTTGTGGGTGGGTCCACAGGTGTTGGTGGGCGGAGTTAGAGGTCACTCACAGATTCAAGTTGTTTCCAGGAGCTCTCAATGTGCTGCTGGGTACGGCGGCCATCTTGGAAATGCTGCAACAACAAAACAAAAAAATAAACTGGTCAACACATTTCTATTTCATTGGTCAGACTTCTTCATCATCTTTAACTAGTTTATATTTAATTTCATACCTTATTATATCTTTCTTTTTCATTTAGAAATTTGAGATTAAGTCTTATTGTCCATGTTTGTTGTTTTTGTATTTATTCTAACAGAAAAGACCTCTCCTCAGACGCTGGTCACCTCAACATTCTCATTCTCCTCGACCTCGAATCCACCTCGAATCCTCCCTCAACATCATCGGAACTGCTCTCTCCTGGATTAAATCATATCTTACAAACAGACAACAGTTCATCAGCATCAACAACTGCACCTCCTCCACTGCTCCTCTGTCTCACGGCGTCCCCCAGGGTTCGGTGCTTGGTCCTCTTCTGTTCATCCTCTACTTGCTCCCTCTTGGTAATATCATACGTCAACATGGTCTCCACTTCCACTGCTACGCCGATGATGTCCAGCTCTACATCTCCACAAAGGCTATTACCACTGCTACTCACTCCACTCTCACCAGCTGCCTCACTGACATTACATCATGGATGCAAACCAACTCCCTCAAACTTAACTGTGATAAATGTGACATGATCATCATTGGTCCCACATCCCTCACTAGGCAAGGCAAGTTTATTTGTATATCACATTTCAACAACGAGGTAATTCAAAGTGCTTCACATAAAACCATTAAAAGCATCAAAACATAAGGCAAAAGAAAAGGAGATTTAAAAACAATTAAGAACATTCATTGAAACATTAAAAAACAGTGTAAGAAATAAAATACAGTAATAAAATGCAGAAATGTATCAATATCCTTGAATGTGGTTGAATTAAAGGCAGCAAACAGAAAAGTCTTCAGTCTTGATTTAAAGGAGCTGAGGGTCTCAGCAGACCTGCAGCTTTCTGGGACTTTGTTCCAGATATGTGGAGCAGAAACACTGAACGCTGCTTCTCCATGTTTAGTTCTGACTCTGGGAACAGAAAGTAGACCGGTCCCAGACGACCTAAGGGGTCGGGATGGTTCAGAAGGTAGCAGCAGATCAGAGATGTGTTTTGGCCCTAAACCATTCAGTGCTTTATAAACCAACAGCAGGATATTAAAGTCAATTATTTGCTGGACAGGAAGCCAGTGCAAAGACCTTAGAACTGGAGTGTCACTAAAACCGGTCACAACTTCTGCCTCACCATCGACAGCTCCACTCCGTCTCCCTCCCCACACATCCACAACCTCGGAGTCATGTTCAACAGTAACCTCTCCTTTGAACACCACGTTGACCAAATCACCAGAACTGCTTTTTTCCACTTAAAAAACATGGCCTGTCTCCGCCCATCACTCTCCTCATCTGCTGCTGAAACTCTGATCCACGCCTTCATCACCTCCAGAATCGACTACTGCAACAGCATTCTTCATGGCACATCATCCAAAATCCTAAATAAACTCCAGTACATCCAGAACTCTGCTGCTCGCCTGCTCACCCACTCCCACTCCCGTGACCACATCACCCATGTTCTCCAGAATCTCCACTGGCACCCCGTCCCACAACGGATCCAATACAGAGTCCTTCTCCTCACTCACAAAGCCCTCCACAATTAGGCCCCCCGCTACCTCACCGGCCTGCTTCACCACCACACTCCATCCCGTCGGCTCCGCTCCTCTGATGCCTCCTGTCCCTCCCACTCTGGACCAAGCACCGGACATGGACAGAGCCTTCTCCAGAGCTGCCCCCTCCCTCTGGAACTCTCTCCCCAAACACATCCGAGACTGCACCGACCTCTCCATATTCAAATCACAAATCACAACCCACCTTTTCAGAACTGCTTTTAATGTGTGACCATTATTGTGTGTTTTATGTTTTTAGTGTATAGCTTTTATCTGATGATTTTAATGTAAAGTGTCTTTGAGTATTCTGAAAAGTGCTCTATAAAATGTATTATTATCATCATTATTATCATTACTATCATTATCATCATTAGGGCTTGAGCACCGACGTCGGGCCGCGAGGTCCCTATTGAAACTGTAGGAATTATTATTATTCTCTCGAATGAAATGCCTTTTTGGGGGCTTTATGATGTCCCCAACCTCCCCATATTTGGCAAGCATATCAGGACTGCAGGAAAATTTGATATTTTATGGGTCCCATGCTCGAGCATGAAAAAATTGCTTGCTAGCGCCCCCTAGAATTTAGCCCCCTCATCCCGTATGTCCAATTAACTTGACATTTTACACAGGCATGCCACCAAATGAGGTCTCCAAAAAAGCCTCTTGGACCCCTAAGCTCCGCCTACCAAAGTTTTCCGCCATTTTGAATTTTGTGAAAAACCCATTTTTGCAACCTCCTCCTACACGCTGAGTCCGATTGCTACTAAATTTGCTGTGGATCAGTATTGGATCTATATAATAACATTGTATCAAAAGATGTTTGATATCTCATTACGTTTAGAAGATATGGACCAATGAACTTCATAAGGCGTGGCTTTGTTTTTCAATACTCAACTTCAAAACCATCTAACCTATAATCACAAAATTTGTCTCATATGTGTACATCGTATATTGTTACGCACTCTGCAATTTTCATTCCATTCATCCACTTGGGAGCAATACAGTAGTTAAGCCATTTTTGGCTTTTTTGTCAATTTTCAACGTTCTACTTTAACGAACTCCTCCGACAGAATTCATGCGATCGACTTCAAATTTGGTTAGGATGATCTAAAGATATTGATGATGAAAAGTTACTAAAATGGTCTACTGACATTGAACGACCTTCATTTTATGTGGCGCCCATTGCCGTGACAACGCGTCATTCACCATGAAAAATTAAGCAAATTTTTCTGTGGCTTAGGATGTTCAGCAAGCCTTGGAACTTTGCACAGGTGTCATAGGTGATGTAAATAAATATTTCATATGGCGTTTTGGCTTGACCGTTGAAAATTGCCTCGATAGCGCCCCCTACAAATATTCAAAAACGCAGCCCCAGCACTACGTTTGACCTACATATATGATATTTGGTAGGGACATGTATCACATGGAGACTTAAACAAAAGTATCTTGGGACCATGCTCTAAAACCAACCGGAAGTCGGCCATTTTGATTTTTGTGTGAATTTTCCCATGATTTCTAGTCGCTGTACTTTGACGAACTCCTCCTAGGAACTTTGTCAGATCCACTTCAAATTTGGTCAGTATAATCTAAAGACCTTTGCAATTAAAAGTTACTCAAAGCTTTACGTTTGATGGAATGGTGTAGCCGTGACGTGGCGGCCATTGTACATGATTCGCCATTAAACAACAAGTTGATGTAACTCCACTGGACTTGCTCAAATATGTCCCAAACTTGCCATACTTGATAACAGTCATGGCCTGAGGATGTCTACAAGCCAATTTTCACTCAAAGTCATAGCGCCACGTACTGGCAAGAGGAAGACAGCGTTATGTGACAAACGGAATCCGATTTACATGATATTTACATGATGTGGTCTATACTTGATGTTAAGCAACATAATGCATGTTTGCGCATGTTCTCTTGCATCACATAGTGGATACAGGAACTGGTGGAATATTTGCACTTCATAATTTCCAGCGTCACACAGTCCACGCTGGAAAAATCGTTGAACTCCGAGATGCGTTATCTGATGGTCAAAGACATTTGCGGCCGCATCGGCCGGCGTCCCGCCAGTACCCCCGAGACGCGGGAAGGTGCGAGGGCCGTACATCGCTGCTTGCAGCTTTAATCATTACTATTATTATTATTATAAATGAGCAAGATCGGTCAAAAGAGATGGTGTCTTCAGCTGGTTTCAGTGAGACCAGCTGAAGACACCATCTCACTTTGTGATGACAGAGAGATGCTTGCTGCTGCTTTATCATTTATTTATATATATTATATTATTTTTGACCACAAGAGGGTTTGAACGCAGGATTGACAGATTGTTTGCAAACCTAAACTAAATGATATATTACGCCTCTGAAATCTTTGCTATCGTCACTGAGCTGTTTCTCAGGGTTGATGTGCCTCATTCCATTTGCTTGTTTGTTTGTTTGTTTACTCACAGTCTTCCTCTCAGCCTTTACTTCCTGTGTGTATCGTGTCAGCTCACACACGATCTGTGTGTTGAGGTTCTCAGCGAGTTCTTCTCTCTGAATGGCGAGTTCACTCAACTGACGGAGAGTTGCTGAAAACGCCAAACACCAGGTGTACCTGCAACAACCAATGAGAAGCCAGCTTTACCTTAGTGAACCAATCACACACCTTAAAGCTGCTGTCTCATTAACATATTACCTCCACCTGTCGATGTTGTTATTGTCACTCTACACACCACACATTCATTCTCATTGGGGCACATTTATTGAGTATATTGAGAGAGAAACATGTCAGCTGACCTGCTCTCATCCTCTCTGCTCCTCTTGGGATGATACTTCTTTGACAGACTCCTGCAGACAGACAGGAGGACAGAGAGACAGGTTTATATGAATAAATGAATTCATATACATACACGAAATGTATAAGTAACATACAGGTGATGTATAGGTAACATACAGGTGATGTGTAA
>NW_022284048.1:0-4838 GCF_004355925.1 Anarrhichthys ocellatus
CAGCTCTTTATTACAGATAAACACTGACCTCCTGGTGATCGACCACCAGCACCAGCTCGATGTATTTGGTCTCAGACAGGATGTCTCTCCTCCTCTGCACACAGAACAAAATACATATAAAATACCTCATTCAGATACTGCTGATACTACCCAGAGTACTACTCACAGTACTACTCAGAGTATTAACAATGACACCACTATCCAAAAACTGATCCAGAATCTAAAAGTGAGGTTTTAAAGTGTAATCTTTGACTTCAGCTCCCTGCAGAGTTTGGAGCTCTGTGATTGGATGTTTTAATCATCACTGTAGAACAGACAAACAGAGAGACAGGTGTAGAGACAAACAGAGAGACAGGTATGAAGACAGACAGACAGACGGGTATGAAGACAGACAGACAGACAGGTATGAAGACAGACCGGTTCGTGGTCTGTCTCACCCGGTGTGTGTGTGTGGAGCTGTGGAGCGGAGGCACAGCGGCTTGTGAGACTCCACAACCTCCGGCACCGTGGCCCTCCAGAGGGCTGGTGGAGAACAGCAGGTGAACTCCTCCTCCTGCTACTCCTGCTCCTCCTCCTCCTCCTCCTCTGCTCCCTCCACTCCCGTCTCCCTCCTCCTCCCCCCCCCTCCCCTGCTGGTGGGGGTGCAGGTCCTCCTGAGGCTGCAGCTCAAAGCTCAGCGTGGAGTTGAAGGCGATGAGGCCGCTGCAGGAGGAAACACAGGAAGGGTCAGTTATCATGAGCATCGAACAGCTGACGTCTTCTGATGACATCAGCAGACAGGAAGTGACGTCAGGAGACAGGAAGTGACGAACATGAAGCGTAAAGAGTGATTACACTAATCCTAACAGGTGGCGGAAAGTAAATTTGTACTTTTACTCCTTTTACTGTACTGTCTGTGTACTTGTACTTTACTTGAATATTTGTATCTCATGCCACATCAGTAATAATGTAAACACATAATTTAGAATCTTCATCATGGTAATGCTTCACTAATACTATTAATACTGTTAATATCTTATTAATAATGTTAATATCTAATTAATAATGTTAATATAACAGTAATAATGTTAGGCATCATGTTAACAGTATTAATAATATGAATGTTTTAATAGTAAGTTGAATATTGTTATTAATAATAATACTGTTAATCTATAAGTCATGTTATGTTAATGTTGAGCGGATGAGTAAATGATAACTAGTGTGTTTTATTCTTTAGTGATGATTCAAAGACTTATGTGAGAATATTATTAATTTATCTTTTGATAAAGAGAAACATTTGCTTCATATTGTGATAATAAAGCTTTTATAAAGTTTGTTCTCAATAACCAGATTCAGCTAAAGTTCCTAATCCTCCGTGTGTTGATCTGGTTCACAGAGGTCTCTGTGTACTCCACAGAACTGGACCAGGTCCTCTTCACGTGAGCCTGTACACACTGATCCTCCTGAGGCTGTGAGCCGCTAGAGGTGAGAGGTTACAGCTGATCCGGGTCGGTTTAACCCGCAGAGGAACGCCGACGTCGTCACGTTTATTTCTGCTGAGTGCAGCACAGAAACACAAAGACCTGGACCTCAGGAGATCTGGACTCTGTACAAACCGGATCGGAGGTTCTTTAGGTTTTAAGAGATTTTCTTTCTCTAAATGTGTTTTCTCTGAATAAAGCCGGTCGTGATGTAACCTGCTGCTTGTGTTACGCTCTGTGCTCAGATGAGGACACACGTTTGTTTGTCCGGTAGACAAAGGTGTGTAGTGTTTGTGTATTTCTCAGGTAAACAACTTAACGATACGTTTCTGTAATTAACTCACTATCGGAGGAAACATGGCGACGACAACTTATGAAAGACTGTTTATAGAGGATCAGGAGAAAACTGCACTTCAGCATGCTACTATCATTCTGTTATCTTATTGCTGCTTTTGTGTTGAGATTCATTTGTTTAATGAAATAATCTTATTATAAATAATGTCCTTTATTTCATGGTCTGGGTCAATACTGGATTCTGATTGGCTGCAGGGTGTCCATTAATTCCTGGTGTTTGTTACTGACTTTGAATCTTGCTAGCATAACGTTAGCTTTACGTGAGCAGCACGTTAGCTTTACGTGAGCAGCACGTTAGCTTTACGTGAGCAGCACGTTAGCACGTTAGCTTTACGTGAGCATTACGTGAGCATAACATTAGCTTTACGTGAGCATAACATTAGCTTTATGTGAGCATAACATTAGCTTTATGTGAGCATTCTGTAAGCTTTCAGTTAGTATAATGTTAGATAGTAGTCCAGAGCAGGTGCTCAGAGCCACTCTGGACTGAGGGTATTAGTACTAAGTGTGTCTATTAGTACTAGGTGTGTCTATTAGTACTAGTTGTGTGTATTAGTAGTAGGTGTGTCTATTAGTACTAGGTGTGGAGACTCACCGGAGTCCGGAGCAGGTGCTCAGAGCCACTCTGGACTGAGGGTATCCTCTGACGTTGCCGTGATAATAACAGTGAGTCTGCACACAAACACACAAACACCTGTCACACAAACATCTGTCACACAAACACCTGCCACAGCTGGAAAACATAACAGAAGACAATCTCTCTGGCGGTGCTTTCACTGACTCACCACAGGGTCGGCCCTCATAGACACTCCAGTGCCGTTGGGCAGGTAGTAGAAGACGTTGGGCGGTTTGGGCAGCAGGTCACTGAGGAGACGCACACACATCTGTAACTCTCTTATGCTTGTGTTGTGTTTAAGGTCACCATGTAAATCAGAGACTCACTGGTTCTTCTCCAGGTCCAGCAGGAAGAGACGTCCTCCCACCTCCAGTCCACACTGTAGCCGGTCAGGGTGTCCGTCCTGGAGAGACAGACAGGAAGAAGAACGTCTCTTTATTTACTGAGACTATCGTGGTGTTCACACAGAAACTGTAAAGGAACAAAAGCACAAACTTCTGATCCATAATCTAGTTAACTTTCATGTGTAAGTGTTCATTTTAAAGTTAATTTGATGTGTGTGCAGCCGTTTTTCATTTGATCACTTCCTTTTCTAGTGCTTTAGGATGGGGGCGGGGCTAAGTACATCCGTTATCCAATCAGTGAGCTTTCCTGCCTGTTAATGGAGAGCTGCTCTTTGAGGAGGAGAGACTTCCTGTCCAACGCTTTCTCCTCTCAGCTCGACAGGAAGTCAAGGTGTGTGTGTGTGAGAGAGAGTGTGAGTGTGTGAGAGTGAGTGTGTGTGAGTGAGTGCGTGTGTGAGTATGCGTGTGAGTGAGAGAGAGTGAGTGTGAGTGTGTGAGTATGCGTGTGAGTGAGAGAGAGTGAGTGTGAGTGTGTGAGAGTGTGAGTGAGTGAGAGTGTGTGTGAGTGAGAGTGTGTGTGTGTGTGAGTGAGAGTGTGTGTGTGTGAGTGAGAGTGTGTGTGTGAGTGAGAGTGTGTGTGTGTGTGTGTGTGTGAGTGAGAGTGTGTGTGTGTGTGAGTGAGAGTGTGTGTGTGTGAGTGAGTGCGTGTGAGTGAGTGAGTGCGTGTGTGAGTGTGTGTGAGTGAGAGAGTGCGTGTGTGTGTGAGTGAGTGTGTGAGTGAGAGAGTGTGAGTGAGTGAGTGAGTGCGTGTGTGAGTGAGTGTGTGCGTGAGTGAGTGCGTGCGAGAGTGAGTGAGTGAGAGTGTGTGTGAGAGTGTGTGTGTGTGAGTGTGTGTGAGTGAGTGCGTGTGTGAGTGTGTGTGAGTGAGTGCGTGTGAGTGAGAGTGTGTGTGTGAGTGAGTGAGTGAGTGAGTGAGTGAGTGTGTGAGTGAGTGAGTGTGTGTGAGTGTGTGTGAGTGCGTGTGTGAGTGTGAGTGTGTGTGAGTGCGTGTGAGTGAGAGTGTGTGTGTGAGTGTGTGCGTGTGAGTGCGTGCGAGTGAGTGAGTGTGCGTGTGTGTGAGTGAGAGTGTGTGTGTGAGTGAGTGTGTGTGAGTGAAAGAGTGCGTGTGTATGTGTGTGAGTGAGTGAGTGAGTGAGTGTAAAAGCATGTTTTCTTTCAACAATGGCCAAAAATAAACCGTTTATTGAAGCCAGAAGCTGTAAAAACTATCCTTATTGTCGGCTTTTCATCTTTCAGACGGTCCGTGAACACATCATTTCACACACACACTTTATTCTTCATGTTGTCATAATAAATGTCTCCTATAATAAAGAGTTCACTTTAACCAGATTGTGTAAAAACATTAGAGTGTGAAACTATGAAGTCATGATTGATTCATCATAAATAAACAAACAAGCTTGTCATTCACAGAGTAGATCAGCTGATTAATTAACATTAATTCATTTAATTAATCTCTTTAATGAGCTATATGAGGCTGCTGTTTAGTTTAAGAACAAAGTGAGAGATTCTGAGATTTATAGATATTTAACTGTGTTTATCTCCTTTTATTTTATTGATATTTAATATAATGTAAATATATAAATGAGTCTAAAGACTAATAGAACCAGTTGACCTGATGTTTAATAGATTCCTTTGAAATGAGCAGAATTCCTCTCTGAGGCGTGTTTGTTTTCTCCACCCTCTGAACTCTGTTGGGTGGAGTCATGATGTCATAATCAGTCCAGCTGGGTCTGAAAGGAAACTGAAGCTGTGAGACGAACACACACACACACACACACACACACACACACACACACAGTCTGTCTCTGTCTGTCTGTATAGTGAGGTCATGTCTCTCTCCAGATGATGTCAGAGCTGCTGCCAAAACAGAGGAAAAAAAGGATGAGGAGGATCATCATACAATTCTAGAAGAAGTGGACGTAGTCATCGTGATGTTTTCAAGCCTCTAGATCAGCGTTTTGTCCGTCGCCATCTTGTTTTTTTTGCAACCAGTGAACAGGAAGT
>NW_022284049.1:0-4837 GCF_004355925.1 Anarrhichthys ocellatus
GTCTCTACTAATATGAGGTATCGTAGAGCTCTGGGTGCCCACCTACGGCTACAATATTCTCAACGCTGATAGGCTTTCACAGCGTCACACAAATTTATTGGCAGCCCACTGCTCCCTATATACAGGGATGGGTCAAATGCGGAGACAAATTTCCCCCTTAATTCCCCAATATAGTATAATAAATTAAAAAATGTAATTAAAATTAAAAAGTTCAACTTGTGCATATTTGCGGCATGCATTAGCATCCGAGATTTTAGGTCTACTCGCATCCTTTTGCGTCTAGACGTATGTAATTTTGTCACGCAAAGAAATCACATTTGGTGTGAACACAGCATTAGAATCCAACATTTCTGCCTCTGGACGAACATTTTTGTGTTTAACCACACAATAAAGATCACTGTGAAGACACACCTTTGTAGCAGGACTTTATTGAGAAATATTTCAAACCCACTTGATTTGCATAACTCAAATTATTGTAGTTTTGTTTTAAATTTTAGTAACAGGTCTTTTGTTTATCTTCTATCAGCACTCTGCCTGTGATCTGGAACTCCAGCGCACTCCAGTTGAGCACATTCCCTGGGGTGAAGTTTAGTTCATCCACGTACTTCTGGATCTCACAGGGGGAAAGGGCGTAGTCCCACATGTGTACATCAGACATCATGCCAATGAAACACTGCTTCAAGTCAAACCCCCCACCATGGGAATCCTGCTCCTGTAGATTACAAATGCGGTTTGAGATACAGTTAATAAAAGCTAAATTGTACAATATTTGTACTGAAATCTATACACTAGATACACACAATAAACTAAGAATAAATGTGTTTATTTAGAACATTTATTATGGTGCTTATTAATAAAACTGTACCTGTCCTAAGACAATTATAGTAGATCCACTGATGTTTGATCCAGAGCTGACAAACTTCTTAATTGAAGGTTGTCCATCAAACCACAGCTGCACCAGTCCGGACTCAGAGTTCCATGTTGTACAAATAGAGTGCCACATGTTCAACTTGTAGTCCCGCCCTTTATATTGTGACTTTACATTCTTGATATGGGGCGCAATTCCTTTATTTGCTTCGTCCCAAAAAGTCAGGAAGTCATTGGCAGAACTGGGTGTGGCCAAAGAGAAAAGGGCGTGGTCTCTCTGAAGGTCTGTGAAGGATCTGTAGGCATTGAAAAGACATTATCGTGCATGATACTTATCACAGTGAGAGATACAATGGGTTGTTTTGTACATTTTCAACATTCAGTTTTACCTGTGACAGACGGTTACAGCACCAAAACCCTGTCTTGATGCGGTCAGCCTCACATGAGCTGAGCTGGTTTCTTGTGGGAAGATGAACATTTTACCTGACAGATCTGAAAGAAGAAAGGGAGGTTTTGTCGTTTTTTTTTATATCGATTTGTTCATCAGCATGGATTACTATTTCCAGCCCTATGGTGTAGCAGTGTAACAGTTGACTAAGTACATTAAACATTATCTTCGTTATCAATATTATACAAAGATTGTGGTAACAAATGACATGATATTTTGGATGAATGTCATCTTGCACGGTATTACAAGCAGTACCATGTGAACCACTGTCTGTTGAACTCTGTCACACATATAAGCATTGCTCTGCACGCCATCATTCAGGATTCATAAGAACACTTTGAGGAAGGAAAATACTTGCTATGGTGTCAACTATGATGTCTTATACAAATAGAGACACTACATACCGTCATTAAAAATCTTTTTGATCCTCCAATTAGCTTTTTGGTTTGCTTATTGTTTTGCCGGGTATCTATTTGTTTTGCACAAGTATATATATAGGTACATTTAATCTTCAAATGCAGTCATGATTGAAAGTGGAAGGGGCACCAGTGTTTTGGCTGTGTCGAGTCAAGTACATGTCCACAATTAAGCAAATTAACAACAGTTATGAAATCATTAAAACATCCAAGTTTGATATTAAAACAAAATAGTCTTTTGATTACTTTTCTGTTCTGTTAGATTTGTTAACCGTCATTATGTTGAACAATGTTAGTTGAAAATTTTAGATGAAAATGGAAAATAATAAATGTATTATCTCAAATGTAGCAGACATATGCTTAAAGATACAATTGGTAATATAAGTAGATATATCTGACATATTTTGCCCAGTTCAGAGATCTGCTATTAATATACTACAAAAAAATATGCGATTTGTCTAAAAGAGTTTTGCATGACAAGTGTGTCAGCAAATTTGAGGAAAAAGGCAACAAACTGCTACAAACTCCAACATTTCCTTTTGTTATTCCATCTGTCAAATAAGGATTGTTTTTTTACCTTGAGGAGCTGCAGCACATGCTGTCAACATCACCAACAGCAGCAAAACCTTCATCTGATATAAAAGGGAAAAGAGACCATGAAGTCAACACTTTTGATTTGCTCTTAGTACTCTATGTGCAACAAATTAATTAACTCTGATTTACCTCGAACTGCTAGAATAAACAATGCAGCTGGAAAAAGTTACAAAAAATATATAAATAAAACAAAAGGTTTTCAAATAATACAATAAATTTAAATTCCAATATTTAGCAGTTTGTCATGTGTAGATCTTACCTTGAAATCAGAGTCTGGATGTTGTGTGCAGCATGAACAGGATCGTGAGATTTCTGCAATCACTGCTTCCTCATTTCTATCTGCGTGTCTCTGTGTTTTCTTCCTAATCTAAAATATTTTTTTGGCTTCAGATTCCTGTTGTGTAAAAAGCTGTTATCCGCTTTCCACTGCATCCTCGTGTTGAAATAGTCACATTATTGTGAGGTACTCCATGAAGCTGAAGTAAAGTGAGCCACTTTTTTGTGCTTTTACTTTTTCTCTTTCAGAAAGAATGAATCACTGCAATATGAAATATTCAAAAAGAAATGTAAATTTCTGTCTTGTTTTTACTATTTATACATATTGGTTTGAATTACTATACTACTGCTTGAAGAATACAATATTTTCTCACATAGTTCCCAAACAACTGTGCATGCTGTTGTGATTTGAATGCATCAGCTTTACACTTTCCCTTTTAGTTCACTTACCTGTCTTTTGTTTTTCACAAGTTAGTATGGAGATAATTTTCTTCTGTAAATAACTGTGTCCAGTGAAGCAAATGTATATATTTATGTCCTAACATATTCACTTAGGCTGGCAGTGATTGGTAAAAGGGTGGCAAAGTTTGCAAATAGTGAAATTGTCGAATATGCATATAGAGTTTATAGCAGATGGTTCTCTGTCAAGGCATTTCCATTAGTAGGAGAAAACTCAGATACATGATTCACAAAATGCAGCATAATCATTCATTATTACAATTCAATTGTTTATTTTTAAAGTGACTGAAACTATGTGGTGAGTATTTTTGTTTGAGGCGCGTTGTTCTTTTTTCTTCCTGCACTACAGGTGTGTGTGTGTTTGTGTGTGTGTGTGTGCTGTGTTTTAAATGCATTCATGCATGTGACAACATACTGCATGTCTTCATGCCTGCTTGTCCAAGTGTATTGATTAATGCTTGATCATGTGTCACCAACAACTACCAGTTATCAGCTCTATGCTTTCTTCACTCACTTCATGATCAACTAAAATGACTTGCTGCAGCACAACATCAAGGGCCTATCTATACTGTCACATCCAAATATGATATCCTCTCTGCAAAGGACTTCAGTGATGGAGGACTCTGCACACTCCTCTCTCCACTGATGTGATGAGATCCTGTAGTAACTGGGGAGATCCTGAAGCTCAGAGCAAATGTTTCCTGGAGAACTGCATCAGATCAGCCAGAGGGATGAACCCTGGAGAGGGATCAGACCGGGACCACGAGACAGAGCACACTCAACTCTGCGGGGAGACACTCTCTGAGTTTGACTGAGCTTTCAGACAGGATGAAATATACATGGGAGGGAGAAGACAGTTATGTTCAGTCACGCTTAAGTTTATTGAACAGTTGTTCAATTTGACATAGCAACATTAATAAGAAAGATGCAAACTATAATACAAAGAAAATCCAACAAACATAAGCCGCCATATACTTAGAGGAAGGTTGACGAGAAACTCTGAGATATAAAAGTCAAACTGTTGCTGCTGATGTTTTGGGAAATGCAACAAAGTCGCCTGTCTCAGATTTAGAGGCTGTAATAACTCTGGATGTACATGGGTAAAGTGAAATTATTAAACACTGGTGTTAAAATGCTGTATCGCTGCTTTAATGTCTGAGTCTTTTGTTCCAGGGTATTTACATAAACCTACACAGTGTCATTGTGTCATATACTATGTACAAAATCATTTTTGTACATAGTACACTAAAGATGCAGAGTGATAAGCACTACATGTGGCCGATTGATTCACTTTATTTTTCTCTTGTCTTGGATTCATATCTGATTTTGAAAAGCTAGGAAATGAAAACAGACCAGGAAATAATGTTAGGGATCATAATCACACAGATTGCAGAATGACATTTAATGATGACTGGTGTATCCCTGAATGTTTTGAAATACTGGTGAATGTCACATTTTTATTTTAAATCAACTTCATTGCAAAAGACAGACGCCAAAGTAATCTCAGATAACCACCTGAAGCAAGAAATACTTAAGCCAAAGGGTTGTATTTAGTCTTAATGCAAACATGCCAGCTAATTCATACCTTTTTATTTACTTTGTTAGTAGTGTTGCCATTCTGCTTTCTGTCATTTCAGAAAACCCATCCCTGCCTGTCCAGGGTGTGGCGTGCTATTGTTCCCTGGACCATATGATTTATACACATTCATTTATGCACATAGTTTCATCCGGTCTCTACTAATATGAGGTATCGTAGAGCTCTGGGTGCCCACCTACG
>NW_022284050.1:0-4836 GCF_004355925.1 Anarrhichthys ocellatus
TATATATATATATATATATATATATATATATATATATATATATCCATGCACTGGTCAAGTGTAAAATGTACTTAAGCCCCTTGTTTAAGCTAGTATGTTTGAGGAGGGAGGACAGGACAGGAAATGAGAAAATTAGGGATGAAGAGTACAACAGGTAGAGCAAAGAGTGTGAAGTGCTGTAAGCAAACATGGAAGTGTATGAACAGTGTGTGATTGTAGAGAGCAGGAAGATTATTTGAATTGCAATAGTGAGGCAACTCTGGTCTACTGACAATACTTCCATCAGAGACACTGATGGCACGGCCTTTCCTTCTGGATTTCTGTGCTTGAGTATTAAAAAATAAAATCAATAAACAAAGTCTGAAGTGAAACTTTATTCTGAGGTGCTGAGACCAAAACGTGGTTTTAGTCGACTGATCTCTGTTGTTACCTTTCTTAGCTGCAGCCATCTGCTCGGGGGGGAGACCGGTTCCTCCATCTTTCCAGTACGGGTTCAGCTCCAGTTTGTGCAAACCAGCCTGAGGGAACCACAAACACACACACACATCAAAAGCACATCAGGGGAGCAAATGCTAAAAGTTCAGACTAAAATGCCCTGCGGACAACAATAAGTAAATAAATAAAACACACACACAGACCTGTTCAATGGCCTGAGCCTTTGCCCTCTCCTCCTCTTTCAGTCGGTCCTTCACAGCTCTCTTCTCTGCTGTGGACGTGGTTTTCATTGCCAGGAAGTCAAAGGTCATCCATTCGTCTCTCTAAGGGACAGAGACAAGTCAGTGTGGGGGGTCAAACAAAGACAAAGAAAGATACATAGATCTAGAGGGTGGTAAGTAAGTCTGGTACTAAACCAGATGAAGCAAATAATGCATGTACCTCGAGATACAGTATTACCTCTAGACACTTGGGCTCCATTTAGCTTCTTTATTCATCTCCATTGTGGAAAAAGCGACAGTACTAGCATTGAATTTATTATGTGTTGTAGTATAAAAAAAACCGCAATAAAAACGCATTCAGTATGCGCAAGACCAGGTTAGGAAGTTACCTCGACGTTCTGTGCTGGGTTGAGATTGCTCTCTGAAGGCTTGGACTCATCGGGAACCTGCCAGGCTTTAGCGGCTTGTGTTTGAGCCTCAACCCACTCATCCCCCGAGTCCTGACACACAGAGAGAGAGGGGGGGGGGGGGGGGGGGAGAGGGGGGTGGAAAATGATGATGAGGAAGGAAAACGGTACAAGAGATTAACATATTAAAACAAAAGAATGGAAAATTAATAAATGAAGGAAGAGGCCTGAGGCTAAATAAATAAAAACAAACACCATCCCTGTGTGATAAAGACTCTGTAGTGTTGTAAGGAATTCTAAATTTAAACTTTAAATCATTTTAAAATATTGTACCAGTGTAGTAGCATCAACTTGCACTATTCGGGTGTTAACTTGTTTAAGGATTCCTGCACTGGAGAATAACTTAACAACCCACCTCTGAGCTGTCATTAGGGCCATCTTCTGCTGTCTTCTTCTCCTTCTTGGACTTCTTCTTTTTCTCCTTTTTCTTTTTAGATTTCTTCTCTTTCTTCTTCTTGCTCTTTGCAGACCCTTCCTGTAGAGTCCATGAATTTTGTTTTTCGTTTTTATTGGTTGCATTATTGTTTATCATGATGCAAGATATTCATAGAGTCAGCCCTCTATCACACAAGGTATGCAAGGACAACTTATTTGCTCCATGTGTCTCTATCTAGGGGTGTGTTTCACAAAAGTATGATTGACTACACTCATAGTTATTGACTTAGCCGGGGATCAAACCACCGAGCTTGTGGTTAAAGGATGACCCATTCTCTGCACTGAGCCACAGCCAATATTAACATCAGTTTAACGCAAGAGCTTCCCAATTCTGCCCTGGATAACTGCTTCAATAAACATCATAAGGGCAGTGAAAGCGTAGATAAATGTTTGATACGATTACACAATACTAGTGTTTTGAGGTAGAATACAGTTGGGACTTGGCTAGGAGTTAGCCTAAGAATTGTTTTGCAATACAGTGAAAAAAAAAACCTTTGCATCTTACTTCCTCTATCTCCTGCAGCCTCTGGTTGATCTCAGGGAGCATCCAAGTGTCCTCGCCTCTCTGCCTCTTCAGCTCCTTCCTCCTCTCTTCCTTTTCATACTGCTGCTTGGCCTGAATGACACAAAAGGAAATAAAAGGCATTACTCAAAAATACAACAGTTCAAAGTAACTTCTACTGCACATCTGTCCACCCTGGGAGTGGGATCCGTCCTCAGTTGCTCTTCCATCTCTTTCCTGTTAAAGAGTTTTCCTTATCCGAAGTGAGGGTCGAAAAAGACAATTGGGTGTCCTATGCTGTACCGATTGTAAACCCCCATGAGGAAAATTGAAGTCTCACTTGAAGTGATAGTGCTGATATGAGTTATGATTTGTAAACATTTGAGCATCTAACGACTTAAAACCTGCACACACTACATCCTTGGCTGCACTGGTAATGACAACGATGAGTTCTTAAGTCATTATTGAGCCAATTCCTCTTCAAATACATCAGAATGAATCAGACCCAGCTGAGCTCTTTGCTTTGGCCAGTTCAAGCACAGATGAGCGGGGCGGATAATGTGTTTACAACCTTTAGTGCTCATCCACAGCGAGCATCATCTGCTCTGTGTGTCATGCAAACACAGCTGCACAGCTAAAAAAAAAAGATAACGTACAATTAAATGCCTGTGTACACGCGTGATTACAACAACGACCTGACATAAAACCTAAACAAAACACAGCCGCAGGTCTCCTATCTGCCCCAGCAGTGTTTGTCCTGAGGCGGTAATTTCCTGCCTGCAGGTTAACAGTATCCGCCTGTCCAGACACGGGGATTATCGGGTTAATGTGAAGGCACACAGGTAGTGATAGCTCTCCGGAAGTCGGAGAGAGACACAAAGATGCCAATTTATACCACGGTTAAGGACAATTTTACTAAAAGGATAGTGTTCAGTCGCTGAGCTCATTCGTAGCGTTAACTAGCCGTTCGCCTACTTAGCTTTGTTAGCTTGCGTTCGGACTAAACGGCTATAATTTAAATAATAACAAACGCCAATGAAGCTAACCCTCAGATTACGATGGGGTTGTTCGCTACAAAGTTTGCAGTTCTTACCTTTTCTATCACCTCTTCTCGTGCTTGTCGTTTACTATCCTTTCGTTCTTCGATGTAGCTCGTACTCTCAAAACTGACTCCGTGCGACGCCATGACACTGTCGTAAATGGTGTTGTTAAAAGTGTCGTAAAGCGCTGCCGTTTTCGTCAACCGTTGACTTGTGGTTGTTTAGTGCAATAACACAGCACCATAAACTCATTTGATCATATTCAGTGTAGGAAGGGGGGGTAGTAAGCCCTCCTTGGGTTGGTTTATGCATTACTTCAAATTACTTTTTACCTCACTTAAAAGATGTTTGTAAAACATACACTGTTAACTATGAGACGGTTATTGTCCTCTGCCCATTAATACAGAACATGGGCATTGTATTATGTGCAAACCTGTTGGAAACAATATAAATAAATCCTGTTTTAGCTCAGGATGTGCTTGAACCAGCTTCTAAATGTGCCAGGTAAAAAGTTTCGAACAATGTGATATGGCTATTAGTAGTTGGGCGGAGGCCAGTCAAGTTATTCCACACCAAATACATTTTTTTCTTTAACTGCTTGTTTTGTGCATGCCAGTATTCTCATTTTGAAACCAGAAAGATTTTTTTTCCAAACTGTTACCCCAAAGTTTAAAGCACAATATTGTCTGATGTATTGTGTGCTGTGGGTTTCTACATAATTTTGGTTGTGAATATAACACTATTACATCTCTTCCTGGAATTATTCCCTTTTCAGCAAACTCATACATGTCACCAATGCATCAGGGAAGGAAGTATTACTATTATTTCAGTATAAATGTCTATTGATTCCTGTCAGCTGAAGATTTTAAATGTCTTGTATCTGTTAAATCAATGTGCTATACCTGGGGGAGGGATACCTTTAAATTCTGATTATCACTCCAAATGTCAGGCAACAGATTCAACAACAACAATACATGAACAATAACACTACTACACACAAATACACTATTGTGCATTAAACTATAAATTATCTCTATCACACACACAAACAGAACAGGCTGCTTCACCTTAATCAATAAACCACTGTCAATAAAAGAAACCAACCCATCTCTCTGCACCAGTGTTTGTTCGTGTGGGTCCTGGAGGATTGAGCAGCCACAGTGGTAATTTACTTGGAGCCGCTGACCAATTACTAACCTGCCACAGAGGGGCCACAACAAATAAAAGCACTACACTCCTCGGCCATCAATAACCCATTATCCTACAGTTCATTGTGTCTTTCCAGCCGTCTGGTAAAACTTGTTCTGTTAATAGAATATAGTGTGAACGTGTGAGAGTGGAAGAAAGAAAGAGTGATAAAGTCTTACTTTGGTGTTCCTACGTTACACCAAATCTAATATAAAATACAGTATCGAATATCAGTTGATGAAACACTAAATCAACTATAGCAACACAAAAACTGTTATTTCAATAAATTAATAAATACATTTTATCCTGATTTAATATCAAAGAATAAATTCTGCTTCCACAGTTTAAGGTAAAATGTGTTTGAACTTTAAATCTGTATATCCTTTTCATTTCCATAAACACATACACACTACGTCTGTCTATACTTGCATTTACAAGGACTATGATGAAAAACCTATGATGAAGTATTGCACAATAACTTTATAAATCAATGTACTTGGACAATAATCTATCCTCTGTCAGACACATTTTTAGAAAGAGAAAAAAAA
>NW_022284051.1:0-2716 GCF_004355925.1 Anarrhichthys ocellatus
AGTCATTTTCTCATAGACTTCTATACAACCAGAGGAGTCGCCCCCTGCTGGACACTAGAGAGAATGCAGCTTTAACACATGAAGATTTGACCTCACTTTTCAGTATTGGGTAAATGGAAGTTTTTAGAAAAAGTCAGAGGATCACCAGAGTCGGTATGATTCATCCTCTGGGGAACATGTATGTCTGAACAAAATGTCGTAGCACTCCATCAAATAGTTGCAGAGGTATTTTAGGCCCACGGAGGCTTCCATAGTTTATAAACAGACACAACTTTTTATAGATGGAAGATGTTAGAGAAAAGCTAACAAGCTAAACATCAACATGCTAAAATGCTACGTTAGCATTAAGTTGGTCCTTTAGAGGTTTTTATGACCGTCTATTTGTATATTTTAAGTGTTGGCTACAAACATGACACTGTCGTACCTGCTGAACTACCTTTATAGAAATACTACACTCACAATGTCACTGAGCTTCAGCAGCATGTATGCGTGCTTCATGTTCCCCAGAGGATCTCTCACCATCTACCACATAGATCATCATAACAGTTTGTAGAGACATTCGTGGTTCCCAGAGGATGTATCTCTGACTTTTCTCTACGACATTTGTGGTTTTGAGTTAAATTCTTCTCCGACTATGGGATGGATTGTGATGAAATGTGGTTCATCCTTCGTGTTGATGAATTGTAGATCTTCTAGCGACATCACCAGGTCACAGGTGGCTCCATTAGTTATTACTCGTTCTTCTTTTGGTAGTTTGTTGACCTGAAAGATTGAATTCATAAAGAAAAGTCTTCTCAAACATCTTAATTTCTTTCGGGAGGCGGTGGGTCTTTGTGGGTCTTTGTTGATCTTTGTGGGTCTTTGTGGATCTTTGTGGATCTTTGTTGGTCTTTGTGGGTCTTTGTTGGTCTTTGTGGGTCTTTGTGGATCTTTGTGGATCTTTGTTGGTCTTTGTGGATCTTTGTGGATCTTTGTKGGTCTTTGTKGRTCTTTGTGGGTTTTTGTGGGTCTTTGTGGGTCTTTGTGGGTCTTTGTTGGTCTTTGTGAGTTTTTGTGGATCTTTGTGGGTTTTTGTGGATCTTTGTGGGTCTTTGTTGGTCTTTGTGGATCTTTGTGGATCTTTGTTGGTCTTTGTGGATCTTTGTGGATCTTTGTTGGTCTTTGTGGATCTTTGTGGGTCTTTGTGGATCTTTGTGGATCTTTGTGGGTCTTTGTGTCCGTAATCTGCCCCTGAGGTCAGACGGCCATCTGTGGTCCCAGACAGAGTGCATTATGGGATACGAGTGGATGAGTCATGAATGGATAAATGAACATTATATGTTTAACTAAATGATGTTTTCTTATTCATGAATCCATGTTTTGAGATTATTGTTGAACATTGTCAATAATCCTGTTTAATCTGTTTTCAATTTACATTAATATAATTCATCTTACTTCCTGTTTGACATTTGATCTGTTTTCTTTTCTTCACCCTGTTGATCCATAAAACCTCGACTCTCTTTGTTTTTAGTTCTTCTTTCCAGCGGCGATGCCTTCAGTCTGGGTTCGTCCCAGCGGGTCGTTCCCCTCGGTCCTCCGGTGGATCGTCTCTTCCAGCCCCACTTCATCCAGGAAATAGTCAGAACCAAACGCCACTCAGTCCAGGAGTTAGTCCGAGCCCAGCCTCATTTGGTCCACGACATGGGCCGTCCGGAGATCCACGAAACGTCCCGTTCTCAGGCCAAGATGGACGCCGCTAACTCCTCCCAGCTCCAGGAAGTAGCCAGGACCCGACCGGCTGTGGAGGAAAACCTGGGTGTGGAGGACGAGATGGAGGTGAGTTCAAGGCCACGTGTAATGAACTGTAAAAGGAGGCTTCAATGTGTGAGTGTCTGCATCTGTATGAGTCTAAGATGTTACGTTTACAGGAGGAAAGGTTTATCAAAGTTAAAGACACAATGTTTTAGTCCTGAATCTGTTTTAATACGATGATGTATTTTGTATTTATCTTAATAATCTATCCAAAAAATATCTTTATTTTTTCAGCGTATGGTTCATCTGGTGGTTCCTCAGGAGCCAGGAAGCTACAAGGGAGGCCCAGACTCCACTGATCCAGAGAGGGAGCTCCTCGCTGGGCCGGGAGCTGGAGATGCCTCCCTGGAGGCCTCAGGCTTCTATGGAACAGACATGGAGGACAGAGACAGAGGGGAGGAGGGAGGAGAGGACAGAGACAGAGGGGGAGAGGGAGGAGAGGACAGAGAGAGGAGAGGGGGAGAGGGGGAGTGGGAGAGAGACATGGGAGAGGACAAGGAGAGGAGAGGAGGAGAGGACAGAGGAAAGGAAGAAGAGAGGAGAGGAGGAACAGACGATGTCATCCACACAAGCCCAGATCTGGATGCTCTGATTGGTTAGTAGAAATGATCTGAATCTGATGACATCACATGATAAGAAAACCCTCAGGCAGCCACGTTAGCCCCGTTAGCCACGATAGCCTGAGTCACAAACCTAAAGGAAAATGTTTCATCTTTAAAGGCCACAGATGTTTACTGCTCTTCTTCTTCTTTGCTGGACAAACCAAAAGTGGCCAACAGTAGCCTGGAGATATTGGAAACAAAATAAAAGTTCCTGTCCTACTATATGATGGAACGTGGTTCATGGTATTCAGTCCTCAGGTGTATTCAGTCCTCAGCTGTATTCAGTCCTCAGCTGTATTTAGTCCTCAGGTGTATTCAGTCCT
>NW_022284051.1:2726-3610 GCF_004355925.1 Anarrhichthys ocellatus
AGTCCTCAGGTGTATTTAGTCCTCAGGTGTTTGTGACGCATCTCTTTGTGTCTCTCAGGATACACTTCATCTGTCAGACCCTCCCCCCCAACTGAGGGGCAGGATTCTGGGCTAATGGAGCACCGTTCATCCCTGGTGCTGGAGGTGAGGACAGCTTGATATGGATATATTGATAAATATATAAATATTTTCAACTTCGCTGCCTCAGCTTTGAATGTCACCACCACTAGTGTCCATACACATATTATTATTATAATTATTAATATAATTATTATGATTATTATATAATTGATGTCCACTAACAGGTGGGTCCTGTAGAGAGAGATCTGTGGGAGGCAGACGGTCACTCTAGTGGATACGGAGGCCTCCACTCCTCCATCACTACAGCTAGTACTAGTAGTACTAGTAGTACTACTAGTACTACTAGTACTAGTACTACTACTGCTGGAGGAGGAGACCCTGCAGGAACCGACCCCCCCGAGACCGACACTGGGACAGACTTCGGGCTGCTGGGAAGTTACACTAAAGGTAAGTTTACCTTTCTGTCTCAGAGAGGAAGACGATGAAGAGCTGCTTCCTGTTTCACTTCCTGTTTGTGTCTCCAGAGGACAAAGAGACAGAAAGGGACGAGGAGGACACGGGTCTTACACACAGAGAAGTATTTACCCAGAATCCCACTGTGGCAGAAGGGGGCGTAGCTCCCAGCAGGGAGCCCCTGCAGCCCAGCGTGGAGGAAGAGGAGGAGCTAGAGGAGGAAGAGCACAGGTTCAAAGGTACATATAGTACTTTATACTGCACTACATCTCAGAGGTACATATAGTTTTTTATACTGTACTCCATCTCAGAGGTACATATTGTACTTTATACTGTACTACATCTCAGAG
>NW_022284051.1:3620-4458 GCF_004355925.1 Anarrhichthys ocellatus
ACTGTACTACATCTCAGAGGTACATATTGTACTTTATACTGTACTACATCTCAGAGCTACATATAGTACTTTATACTGTACTACATCTCAGAGGTACATATAGTACTTTATGCTGTACTACATCTCAGAGGTACATATTGTACTACATCTCAGAGCTACATGTTGTACTTTATACTGTACTACATCTCAGAGGTGCATGTTGTACTTTACACTGTACTACATCTCAGAGGTACATATTGTACTTTATACTGTACTACATCTCAGAGCTACATATAGTACTTTATACTGTACTACATCTCAGAGGTACATATAGTACTTTATGCTGTACTACATCTCAGAGGTACATGTTGTACTTTATGCTGTACTACATCTCAGAGGTACATGTTGTACTTTATGCTGTACTACATCTCAGAGGTACATATTGTACTTTATGCTGTACTACATCTCAGAGGTACATGTTGTACTTTATGCTGGACTACATCTCAGAGGTACTTATTGTACTTTATACTGTACTACATCTCAGAGGTACATGTTGTACTTTATACTGTACTACATCTCAGAGGTACATATTGTACTTTATACTGTACCACATCTCAGAGCTACATATTGTACTTTATACTGTACCACATCTCAGAGGTACATATTGTACTTTATACTGTACTACATCTCAGAGGTACATATTGTACTTTATACTGTACTACATCTCAGAGGTACATGTTGTACTTTATACTGTACTACATCTCAGGTACATATTGTACTTTATACTGTACTACATCTCAGAGGTACATATTGTACTTTATACTGTACTACATCTCAGAGGTACATGTTGTACTATATA
>NW_022284051.1:4468-5063 GCF_004355925.1 Anarrhichthys ocellatus
AGAGGTACATATTGTACTTTATACTGTACTACATCTCAGAGGTACATATTGAACTTGTATTTAAGGCATTAGACCACATGACAGTGAGGAGGAGGAGGGAACAAGAACCAGTCACATCTTCCCACTCACCACAGGCCCCGCCCCCACTGTCGGCTTCACCACCTCGTCCTGGGATTGGCTGGAGAAGACCACGTCCCGGCAGACCCCGAGGTCAGAGGTCAGGGGAGGCGGGGTCACAGAGGAGAACCGGCAGGTACAGGAGGAGGTCTCCATGACGACATGGTCCAACGTTTATGAGTGAATTCATATGAACGAGTTCTCTTTGATCTTCAGGTGATGTGTGTCGACTGGAGCAAACTGTCTGAGAGAGGATACGTCCTCCTGAACACCACCGACAACCTCAACTGTGTGAGTACTACGTCTATATTATATATATATATATATATATATATATATAAATATATATATATATTATATTAGCCCCTGGTAGGGTCTCCCAAGGCAAACAGGTTTCAGGTGAGAGCCCAGACTAAGAGCGGTTCAAAACAACCCCTATGATAGTTAGCCCACGGACTACAGCCACCTCGCCCGGACC
>NW_022284052.1:0-4835 GCF_004355925.1 Anarrhichthys ocellatus
CGTCACTCCTCCTCAGTCCAGATATGGTCACTTCCTGTTTATTGGTTGCAAAAAAGTCAAAATGGCAAAATTGCCGAACTCGAGGCTTCAAAAACGTCCACAAACCAATGAGTGTCGTCACGATGACTTCGTCCACCTCTTATAAACAGTCTGTGGCTTTTGAGTTTTGAAAGAGCACACAGCTGCCCAAATCAAGTATTTCACGATCTTTTCCTAAAGTAGTTTTGTTGAAGTTTATTTTGAAAAGACTGTATGTATATAACTACCAGGAATTCACACGCGTAACTGTCGTAGGAAAGATTTCATACAAACCAGTGTCATAGGATACGTTGTTCTGTGCGCTCTCATCCCATGCACACACTTGGTTGTTATGTGTGCAGGGTTTGAGACTAGTTAAACGTAACTTTGCTGTTTCTTATTTAGTCTGGACTGATGCATGAAAGAGCTGCTGAGGCCCTCAGTCCTCTGCTGAACTGAACTGGTCTGATTCTCCTGAATCTCCAGCTTATGTGTAAAACACAGTGACCTTTATTTTGAAACCACTTGACATTGGTCAGTGGGAACCGATCGGAAGCAAACATGTGCAACAAAGCAGGAAGCGTCTCTCTGGATGCGTCAGCACTTTAGATATTAGATTCTGCCGACTGTGTTTGTTCAGCGCTGACGCGTGGAGAGATGAGTCGACGAGCAAAAACAAATGTTAGCCAACGTCCCGATAACGTGGATGAACAACGAGCCGCATAACCGAACCATTTGTCTGAAAGCGGCTCGTTGGAGTGATGTCGCTGTGTGTTTCCTCCACGCCGTGTTTTCTTCTTCTTCTTCTCTCTAGACGATGTTATTGACTCCGGGCCCCAAGTTGTGTTTGTCTGTGTCATTACGTTTTCTCCCAGCCTCCCACATGCATCGCTGGTAGAGAGGCACCTGAAAGCAACATGAAGGAAAGATCACTCAGTCATCCGCTCGCTCACTCACCCGATTCCCTGCGTGCTGATAGCCACTTAAGGGGGAAGCCGGGCCCCAGGGCTGTGTTTTGGCATCCTGGCAGGTGCCATCTGTCAAGCGAGGGCCGCGTGTGTGTTGGCGGTGTGTGTGTGTGTGTGTGTGTGTGTGTGTGTGTGTGTGTGTGTGTTCGCTCTGCAGCGTCAGGCCACAGCTCGGCTCGCGCCGCGTTGCTCGCGGATGACTTTGCTTATGTGCACGTGGGAGCGTGTGAGCATATGTGCCTCAGTGTGCTTTTTGCTCTAACAAGTGCGTCCAAGCAGAATTTACAAACAAGTTGTGACTCAGGGGGATAAAGTGCCGACGCCGGCGATGCCGCCGGTCACGATCGATATCGGGGGGGGGGGTTGCCAGATCTGAATCGATAGTTAAAGTGACAAGGGTTTGCCAGATCTGGAGCAAAGCAGTCAGGTTGGCACATTGATTCTCTTCCCCCCAGAGAGCAGGAGCTGATGTTGCTGCCAGAGGAGATGAGACGTGTGAGGCTGAACTCTCACTGACTGAACTGGCACACTGCAGGTGCCTGAGGATATTAAAGATTCAGAGTCTCTACAGATGTATGGATACACAGGACATGTACTGTGTGCCGGGTGATGCTAGAGGGCCCGATCCATCCACAGCACAGATGGTACAGTCCGTTCTGCTGTTAGTGCTGTTAGTCCTGGGCTGGTGAAAGTGATTCTAATGCGTCTCATTGTAAACACACGGAAGCCTTCAGAGAAGTGAGAGAAAAACAAAGAGTCATGAAATAAACACAGAGTCCTCCTCCTCTGGTCCACCAGAGTCCTCGTGGTGTAAACACAGAGTCCTCCTCCTCTGGTCCACCAGAGTCCTCGTGATGTAAACACAGAGTCCTCCTCCTCTGGTCCACCAGAGTCCTCGTGATGTAAACACAGAGTCCTCCTCCTCTGGTCCACCACAGTCCTCATGATGTGAACTCAGGTGGATTTTGAGGTATCTTAAAGATGATTAAATGGTGTCTTCCTCTTCCTCTTCCTCCCCCTCTTTGTCTCCCCTCAGGTTCAGACTGCTCTGCCAGTCCATCATCGCCCATAAGCTCTTTGACTACGTGGTCCTGTCCTTCATCTTTCTCAACTGCATCACGGTGGCTCTGGAGAGACCCAAGATACTGCAAGGCAGTCTGGTGAGGGCTGTTTCCTCCGTATCACTATTGGTCTCACACACAACTTTAAAGAGGATTTAGTTTTGAATTGGCAGAATCTTCCTCTTCCACCACATCATTTCAAACTGCCTCCAACCAGTTTGATATGAGAAGAGACTCAGTAATGATCATTCTGCTTGTAATAATGTAATAATGACAACTTTCCAACGTGTTTTATTGGAAACATATGGAAGCCCTGAGAGGAGAAGTCTGATTTGAATCCTTTAATGACTGAGGAGAAGCTTCTGTCACTACATCTCTTTATCTGTCAAACCTTTGAGGAATTCTTCTTCTTTTATCATGATTGAGGTTTTGTTGTTGGAGGCTGGAGTCCATCACTTCAGCCCAATGCATGAGCTTTAATGAATCCTACAAATGATTTAGAAACAAGCGATTAATGAATTGATTAATGATTCAACCGTCGCTGCTCTGAGCTCTCCCTGGCATCAGGCAGCACCAACGTCTTCTTCAAAGCAGCTCTTTCAAAGATCTAACTGTGATTTAACAGCAAACACACCGACGAGTGAAGTCCCATGTCCTGCTGTGAAGCTTCTGAGTAAACACACATCCAGCAGTCAATCCCTCTGCTCTTCTTCTCTTCTTTTTGTCTCCTTTAAATTCTTCTTCTCCTCTTTTCTCCGGTCCTTTAAACTCTTTTCATTCCTCTCCTTCTGTTACAGGAAAGGCTGTTTCTCACAGTTTCCAACTACGTCTTTACGGCCATCTTTGTGGCGGAGATGACCGTCAAGGTAAAGCTGTCCTCGTCCTCTCCGGTGTTCTGTTCCCGTCTCCACCTCGTTATTCACCTCCCTCTCATCTTCTGTGCATTCTTCCTTTTCTCACCTCTTCCCGGCTTCGCCTCCTCCTCTCGCTCCTTTTCCCTTCTTTCCTCTCCTCATTTCCTAGCTGGCCTTCTCTCCTTCCTTACCTTTCTCTCTCTCTCTTCTTCTTTTCATCTGCAGATTTTATTCTCTCCGTCGTTTCTCTCTTCTCTTGACAATTCTGCGCTTCAATCAGTTGCACACGTTAGCCATTAGCGATGAGCAGCTAGATAACGGAGCTAATTATAGAAGGCTATCGCTCCTCAGCTGGCCTTCAGCTACTCCTGGACTTCCCATCGATAAACACACACACACACACACACACACACACACACTCTCCTTTTAATCCACTAATCTGCTGTCCAGAAGACAGTCCATCATCCGTTATTAGGACCCTCGTGTCTCCAGGCGTTTTCCGTGCATTGGTAGAAACCCTGTGGTGATTTATGTATGAGCAGGATAGTGAAGCACGATGATCTAGACGCTCTCTCTGGTTCACATGTGCACATACGTGCACCGGGCCCCTGGATGAACGTCTCTCCTGTATCTCCATCTCCCTCTTTGCATCTTTATTTACTTCCATTCCTTCGGCCGTCCGATCGCTCATATTTTCATGTGCTCATTTGATTCATTTCATTCTCAGTTCTGTATCTGTCCCTTATCGTTCTCTCTGCTCGTTTGTAATCCAATCAGCCGAGCTCCGGTGCTATCTGAGCCCGGTTTCGGTCTCCGCAGCTCATTCTATCGTTGACCTCCACTCAAAGTCTTTCTGCTGTCGTTGAACTGCCGCAAAACCAGGCCACCGACCCTCCACCGAGCTCCATCACAGCTGTACTGTACTCGTGACCTCACTGAGCAGTAATAGTCCTCAGCGCTGCTGTAAAGGATGTTCTCCTTCATGAGCTGAGCCGAGAGCAGCAGGCAGCTCATCTTAAGCATGAACTTACATTTTACTGGACAGGACTAGTGGCTTTATGTTTGCTCTGCAGATATATCATCACGCTTCTAGAGCGCTCTCTCGTGTATATTTACTGATGTTTATTTACTTTCATTTATATTTTCTCTGTTTGAAGCAGTTCATGGCGTTTCCTCCAGATGGGACTTTATTTACTTCTTTCATTCCGTGCTTACGACCTTAATAACTCACTCGTTTACTGATCGTTATGCTCTAATACTCAAACTGTAAGTCATTCAGCGTTACTGTAATATCCCTGTCTGCTTTCCCCCTCTAACTAGTTCCTCCCAATCGTTAGACGTATTAGTCGTCTTGATCTTTGACAGAGTATCAGAATAAAATAACTTCATCTAGTTTCACACCACCTTTATTCTAATAATCATGTTTGAACTAGAAGCAGCACATGTGACCTGTGTTCTTGGGAACATGTCCACAGTACGTGTGCTCTGTGTGAATGCATGTTCTAGTGTTTTTAAATAATGTCAGATTTTTATTTTTATTATTACTTCAACAAAACTTGATGATTGTAACGATCTCTTGCAGAGCTTTTGTGTTTTTACATTACAGTCATTTAGCAGACGCTTTTATCCAAAGCGACTTACAATTCAGAGTCTATCACATTTCTACACCGTAGGCACAACCACGGGAGCAATTTTGGGGTTAAGTGTCTTGCTCAAGGACACATCGACATGCGACTAGCAGAGCCGGAGCCGGGGATCGAACCACCGACCCTCTGATTGAAAGACGGCCTGCTATCCACTTAGCCACAATCGCCCCCAGGTTTCTCAATTTCTGAATTCTTCTCTCTCGCTGTATCTCCCATTCTCTCTCTCTCGCTGTATCTCCCATTCTCTCTCTCTCTCTCTCTCTCTCTCTCTCTCTCTCTCTCTCTCTC
>NW_022284053.1:0-4834 GCF_004355925.1 Anarrhichthys ocellatus
GACAAATAAACTGTGATTCCCCGGAGATAATCGGACCTCCTCCGGACCATGGGGCAGATATACCAGTCTGTCGTGTGGTGCGGATTGGGCCTCTATTTCATGAAATATATATATTTGTTTTGTAATTCATAGTGTGATTCAGTTTGTAACTGTTTTAGTTTCTGTTAATTATTAAATACTTTTGATTTAAACTTCAACCAGCTGATTCGGCCTTATCTTACTGACGGATCAGGAGCAAAGAGGGGGGCTTTTTCCTTTGCCTTTTGTTTGAGACATTTTTAACATAACAAGGAATCTTAGAGATTCTCAGAAATTAGTTTCAAATGTTTCGTGTTTGTGTTGTCATTGGTACAATGCCAGAGCCTTCAATGTATTTACGGGGTGTATTTTCAATATTTCACTTGAATTGTTTAACTCTTGAACCCTAACCCTATTTTTTAGGCCTCTGCTCGAAAATTGTATACCCATACTAAAAACTAATTCTGGTGTTATAATAAAGGGAACACTTGTGAGATTTGTTCAGATGTGTAAATATCAGTATATATGTTACTGGTTAAGAGTAAATGAAGATGGCACACAGCATAAATTGAAAAGTTTCAGGTTTGCCTAATAAAAAAGCACTTTCAGGATTATTATTTATTTGTAATTATGCAGCTGCAGGTTTAAACCTCGCCCAAATCATAACACAATATGTGATCAGTCTCTCTGCAAAGTTTGACTTTGATAAAGTGAAGCAGAACAAAATTAGAGAGGTTTTAGTACAGAGAATTCAGTTGAGGTCTCCAAAATGGTCATTTGAGCACAATGTGTGCCATTTGAATTTCGGAGGTGTGAATCGGAGGTGTCAGAGCCAAGAGAATTGAGCTATATCCACATGGAAAAGATTGACAGCACTGTTAGCCAGTCAGAATCAACAAGGCGCCGTCTATCGTGAAGCGTAAAATCCGATACGCTAAAAGTTAAAGACATCATCCTCCACAATAACAGTAATAAAACACTGCGTCTGTAGGGTTCAACTGTTCAGAGTTTTTAAAGACCTCTGCCGATACACTGAAGTCAGTGATAGCCTGCCCTATGGTAATAGTCACTATCATTAATTTGGACATTTTCATGTCAGAATATAGTGTTTACTGAAGACTTCCATGCTGATCCTCTGCAATGACATCACCAAACCTCTAAACATGAACGTTTTTATTTCCCTTTGACTTCAACGCTAATTTGATTCTTTAAGTGGGAACAACTCTTAAGTGCAGACTGACCCACAACACCAATGCAGTGATTAACTCTGGGGTACATTAAAGTTACACGTAAAATAATTTATAATACCCATTGTTATACGGACGGGCAAAGAAAATCTAAAATACACACTTTTTGTTCCAAAAACAATATAGCTGTGGTCATGGAGGAAGCGCAATCATATCAGAGGTATCAGTGATATCTGTCAGTTAATAAAAGGACAGTTTCATTGCTGATAGCCAATATATCCATCTAAGCTCAGTCATCCGAGCAAAACCTTCATGAGCATAACAACCGACACTGCGTGGTGGTTTCTAGTTTTTACAACAGTAAATGACGCACAACCCAAAACACTGCACCATATGAGGGGAATTGGGGCGTATAGAGGGTAAACGTCACTGAGTGTAATTAAGTAGGATCTCACCCTCAGGAAAGCTCTCAGTTTGACAAATTAAAAAAGTGACAGTCACTGTCACTTTTATCAAATGAGCAAATGATTCACAATGATTCGTGCATGCAAAAAAAAAAACTATTAAAAAAAACTATCTTTAAAATCATTTCGGTAAGAATCAGTCGAACATTGTATTCACCAATTACCTTCAATACGCGGAGAGTAAAGACAGAGCGTTGGTGGTTTCACTCTGGTGCAGAGTAGTTCTTCCCTCTGGCTCATATAAACTCGTACAACTCGTTCAACTCTCAAGTTCTTTCGTTGAAAGAACTTGAGAGATGAACTTTGTTTGCACACCGGAGCCAACTGTACCTGTGCTGCCAGATTCCCATTTCGGAATCAGCCTCATCATTAGTGGTTTACAAAAGTGAAATTAGTTTCAAAAGTTTAGTTTTTGTGTTGTCATTGGTACAATGCCAGAGCGTTCAATGTATTTACGGGGTGTATTTTCAATATTTCACTTGAATGGTTGTTTAAACACGCGGTGGTGCACTCGAAGTCCAAGTGACTTCCTCCCACATAACACGAGTTTACTCCACAGCAGATGACAACATAAATCAAAATTGGCCAATCCAGCTTCATTCATAGACGTATGTGGGTTGTATCACTGCAGCAAGCCCCAAAACAGCACAGCAGTTGAGTGTTATTTTAAAACACAATAAAGCACCAGTCTTGTTTTCAGATGTCCGTGAATTCCTGTCCTGGGGCTGCAGGTGCAAAGTCACTTTGGCTATGAATCGGTTCAAGAATCTTAGAAATTCTCAGAAAATAGTTTCAAATGTTTAGGGTGTGTTTTGTCATTGTTACAATGACAAAACGTTCAAAGGAGGCAAATGAGAAGAATCATAAGTCGGTGAAGGTAATATTTTTTTTAATCTTGTACACGCAAGATCATTATAAAAGTACAATTCTATTATGCATTTTATTGTTTTGTATTTTATCGTATTGTATTGCTTGCTGAGGCATTGTATTGATTGATTTATTTGACATTTATTTGACATAGCACCGTGAACAACATATCTGCCCTCCAGCTTCTTCTACACACAGAAACTGACCGCCTTATATGGGTGTCTGCTCAAATAATTGGCTGACACATACCATTCACAGGGTTACTTCAACACATAAGTAATATATAAATCCAGCAATATATGATATGTAAGTGTAGCAGGTATGGCCAGTAGTTTATAATAAGAAGAGACTTAAAAAATATGCTTCAATATGGGATGAGCTGGGACAGACTCACTGCAAGTGTTGAATCAACTTTAATTTAAGGGGTAAATAAATATTTCGCATATATTTTGCAATATCAAAAATAATCTTCAGCTGAAAGGCTTGCTTTTACTTCCTTAATGCTGCTTTCAATTCTCCATTTCTCCATGGTTCATCATTTGGAAATATCTTCATACATTCAGTTGGTACGTATGTGAGAAGGCAGAGAGTCTAGCATTAGGACCCAGGCAAAGGGCCAGAGTCTATAAATTGGGGTGGGAAGCTCAACTGGGCCTTTTTTCCCGAATACAGACACACCCGAGAGAGCAGCTGAGGAATTTGTTCATATACTTTTAGAACTGTGGCATTTTACCTCAAACACCACTTTCAGCAGAACAAAGATTAGAAAATGTTCTCTGGGCCTTAACTGTGAAAACACAACGCAACATTAGAGTTTCATGACTTGCAGGCCATCCGTACCACGTCAGTGGAAACCTCCGTTCATGGTGTCAGCGAGGTTATCCACATAGTTGATCATCTGTAAGGAGAGAGTTGTGGGGAACCTTTATTGTGACCTTTTGAATTGAAGCTTGCATCCATGCGAGCACAGAGTAAAGTGTTTAGTAACTATAGACACTTCAGAAGGTTGGTGGTTCTGTATTGTTAAACACTTGCCATATTGACTTGTAGATTTGCATAGTTCATGAGTACAGTACATCTGACTTTTCTGCACTCTACTGACTGCACCTTTTATGTTAAATTGAATGTCATACAAATCTAAATGTTTTTTTACCCATGTATTTCATTATGTTTAATAAATCAATGGCAGTCCTTTCCACAGTAGCAGCTTTTCATATTCATGGGACATTTTGTTATTTTTCACTACTAGCGCCTTTGCATAACATTCAAATCTGTAACAGGTTCTTGTTACCGCCGTGGGTCCTGTCAGCACAAAGACGTCAGCACACACTCAAATAGCGTTTTCGTAATGTTCTTTATTTACTCTTGCAGTTCAGGATGGTCTCGGCCGTGTGCTCTCCTGCCGTGCCCCCGAGCACACCGCCGTACAGGCGTCCGTCAGGATCGTGTCTCGTCCTGCCCGTCGCCCTGTCAGCTCCTGTCTCCTGCTTACTCCTCTCTCGCGCCTCCGTCCCTACTACTGTTTATATAGGGAGAGAGACAATCAAGGACCAGTTTCAGCTGCGGCTAATCAAACCTCTTCACAGCACCGTTCCCTGAACCACTCCCCCCCACTCTGTCCCCTCTGCAGCTGCGCCCAACCACGCCCAGCCACCACAACATTTTATCTCGTCTACCTTTATCTCGTTTACCTCGTCTCACAAGTTAGTTTGCTTTGTTTTCCCGATCTGGAACTAACTTGTGTTTTTCTTGTGCTCCAAGATTCCTGTGCACCGTCGCCGCCCAGCCGCCGCCACTCACACCGCCTCACCTTCCTACATGCATTTTCCACCGGCTCCACGAACAAACTAAATAAAACCTTTTATTTCACCTACCCTGTCCCGGTGTCTGCGCATGGGTCCAGAACAACTGACCGTAACAAGAATTTTTCAAATAGACCTTGTGGTTGCAGATATATACTCTTTTTAGTATGGGTATGCAATTTTCGAGCAGAGGCCTAAAAAATAGGGTTAGGGTTCAAGAGTTAAACTAAAAGGAGAGTTACTGACTTTGTTGTGCACTGTGAGAGAAACCAGAGAATTTATGACCCAGCCATAAAGTAATACAAATCGGAGCTGAAGAGTTTCTGAGCACAGCCTTCAAGAAAGGGGGAGGAATTGGTCAAGGAAGTGGCCGACTGAAGTCCGAAGGGTTCAGCCAATCACTGAGCTGATCGATGGGCTAAGGAATGTGTAACATGAGACATTTCAGAGACAAATAAACTGTGATTCCCCGGAGATAATCGGACCTCCTCCGGAC
>NW_022284054.1:0-4833 GCF_004355925.1 Anarrhichthys ocellatus
TTCGACATGAACCTATGAAAGTTTTTTCAGCAGCCCTTATCCTTTACTGTCTCATGTTCAACTCTATGAAGGAAAATCTATCAAACTTAATTCCTCTCACTGTATTCTCTTCTTCTGTCCCCAACATAGTTTTATTTTTATTTTTCTCTGCAGGAAGTAAAAGTTGGAGCCAAAACCTGCTGGAAACGTATACATAGAAAAAAATAAAAATAAAATAGAAGTTGATCACAAACATTGGTGAGAGGAAAAAGAAATTTAAAGGAGCTGTCTTTAAGATTCTGAACATAAATATAGCAGCAAACAACCGTTATCTATGTAAATAGTGGAGTAATGTCTAACTGAGCAGAGGTTGAAGTCACTCTCCCTCTGTGTGTGTTGTTATTAAAGCTTCTCCTTGCTTTGTTGATGTCGCCGGGCCGGCCATGCATGCTTTTAGTGCATGTGAGCGTGCCCCACTGATGAGCTCAAAGCCGCCGCTCTGCACTGCTCTCATATGGCGGTTACAGCTGATAACGCCGTCCCGAACGAGAGTGTCATCACAGAAGCGTAGCGCCCAACCTCCGGTTAGCTGTAACAGATACAGACATATCTTTCATAGGCCATAGCGGCACAGAGGTCTGGTAAACTCACTTCTTTCTAACTCAACAACCCCACATTTTGTTCATTTTCAAACTTGTAGTATTCAGCCGTGGCCCCAATGACAAATGTATCAGACTTCACGCAGTTCCATCTGGAACCACAAAATGCTGTATACAGCTCTTTATATCAACATGTAGTCGTACTCCCCAAGACCCGTAAACAGACCTGATGTGTGGAGTTCTCACACATTTAAGCTCCGGTCTGATGCTGACCTCTGGTAGCAAAAGCTATCAATACATGAAGTAGTGTGCCTGCTGTTACAGTAGGCCTGTATTAGCTTTATATCAATCATCCTGCTACATTAACTTTACATTAGAGTGTTTCTCCATTGCCCAAATTGTGCAATGTCTTCAAAACTCTACATACAATCCCCCAAAAATCCCTCTGATAATGTTTATGAAAAAAATTATGTTGGATAAAAATAAACTACTTTTTAGGTTGTGCCTGTCATTTGGAGTCACCACAGTCTGATATCGTCAGATCCTACATATCGGTGCTTTATGAGAAGGGATTTTGACAGAAAAGGGGAAGTATTAAGTTCAGAAGAGGACTTGAGGTTTACTCTGATTAGCAGCATTAAAGCTGAGAAATGAGCCTGTTTAAAAGTACGGTTTCATCAAAAGTCGTATTTACTCTTCTTTCCTATAATACAGTTTTAGAGTTATTGTAATCCTCATATTGGCTGTAATATACTCTGAATATTTATTTTCATTTCAAATGTTTTTATTGTGAAGAGTTGGATCCTCATCATACATGGCATCCAGATATGCATGCGTGGTACAACAAGTCATGTGTATCTTACTAAACGTAATCATTTCTTTGGTGTAATGCAAGTAAAGAGAGTTTGTTATGTTTCCTATGTGTTTGAGGGAAAGAAGTGTTCATTGTAATTAGAATTTGGGGAACAGTGTTATTAATCACCAGTGTCATTGTTGGGCAGTAGCGCCAGGGGATCGCCAGTAGGTGTCAGTGTTGCTATATGCGCAGTGTATGAGTATGTTAACGTATGTTAACACAGTTAACAAAAACAACAGCAGCAAAACAAATGTCAGCAAACGTGTTTATTAACTTGTAGTTACACATCTGCACATACTTTGTATTTTTTTCTTTAAGTTGTCCCATTCATTTTTTTGCTTGCAAGGAAGTCACCCTCCCCTGCAGGCACATTTTCTCCAAAATTGTCCGAATCACATTGAGAAAATGATGAAAAGAGAAACATTTATTAATTATGTTAACACAAGGATGCAAACTTAGAAGATTGATACATTTGACATAGCAGGATAGACACAAATTCCCATAAAAACCCTTGAATTTTAAGCTCTATTTTGGGTTTAAAAAAGAAAAGAAAAAGGTGACAAGGTCACAACTTGCATCTCTGTGAAAGCAACACAAAAAACGAATAAAAAGTGTATTGTCCTATCTACTTTGTTTAGGATGAGAGCTAATTTAACTGTAACCTGAAGTACAAGATGGTCAAATGGAGATATTACAAATGGGCTTACTTCCAAGCTACTTTTGGTGAAGTTTTGGCCCCGGGGAAGAGGCCATCATTCTCCCCCCTCAGCTTGATGAACTGCGCTGTAAAACACAACACACTGTATCGTTAGTTTTGCTTCACACCACAAAACAAAAGTAGCAAAGTAACCAAGTTCAGTTTAGCTGTGTAGTAAATCCCAACGTTTGTAGCGTTGCTGGACTTTGAAAGTAAGATTTTCAGGTCCCATTGATTCATTTTAAAAGCATAGTTTCATCAAAAGTCACTGTACATTTGCACAATATTTCTTTGTTCTCTCCACTATGCTACAATGTGTTTTTAGTGTTACTGTAATAATATTGTAATTCACTCATATAGGCTGTAATATACTGTTTTGCCTGGCAGATGCATTACCTTTAGTGTTATTAAGAGCTGATCATCCCAGAAGCACAAATTAATGAAATTCTCTGCAAGAACAACAACAAATCCATACATCACTAAAATGTCTTTGTCTTTTGTTGTAATGTTTGCGCTGTATATGCAGATTTGTGGAACTTTATAGATTACTTTTTGTCTGTAAATTTTACACCACACTCTGTAGACACACATGTTATTTTTCCACTGAGAAGAGATAACTCTAAACACACTTTTGCAACATTTAGACAAATATTCATTTATTTCAAATGTTTTTTTTATGGTGAAGAACATGCATCAAAGAACTTTACATCACAGTGTACAATATCCAAAATATTTATTTTCTATCAAACAGAAGTCTTTTACACGATTGTCTCATTTTGGGTAGCTTAAATCCATACATAAAGGGAGTGATCATTGGTTGGAAAATGAGGAGGTATATAGATAAACAAATGCGCACTTTATCTGGTACATGGGCCACATCAAACCTGGAATCCACAAAGTGAAAAACGCAGCCAACAAACATGTTTGACACTGAGACAATCTGAGGTGTGCAGGTGGTAACAGCTTTTTGTTTGTTTTCTTTGGACAAATTTAGACAAACCAACAAAATCTTCATGTAAGAGACTAAAATGAGACTAAATGGGATAACCACACTCACAAAGGCAAAAAGCAGGTCAGATATGCTGGTAAGTACTGAGGCTGAACATGCAAGTTTAATTACTAAGTGTTGGTCACAAAACACTTTGTCAATGACATTTCCACAAAATGTCAAAGGGATGATGAATGAAAATGAGAAAATATAGTTAACAAATGAATACATCCATATAAGCAGAATTATCAAACCTACTCTCCCTGTGCTCATAATGACATTGTAGTGTAAAGGATAACAGATACAGACATATCTGTCATAGGCCATAGCTGCTAAACTGCAAAACTCAACAGAAGTACATGTGTAGATACAACACATCTGTAGAAAACACCACTGCAGTGTTATTTCATGTGTATCTGAAAACATCTGTGAGAGCAGAAGAGGATACATTGATGTGCTGCCACCCATTTCATTCACAAATAAATTACATAACAATATATACATCGGCTCATGCAAGCTTCTGTCCATATATATGACCACAATAAGAAATGTGTTTGACACACAAATAGAGAGGTACCAAAATAGCATTAAGATGAAATACAGGTATTTTAAGTTTCCAATGTCACCATAGGCAGCCAGCACAAAAGACACAATCTCAGTTGAGTTCTCCATTTCTTTCTTGTGCACTATGCGTGCCACAAAGTAAAACATAGAGGCTCTATAGCAGCAACACTGGCTCAGTAATAGTGTTATCTATTATCCTTTTCAATAATGCCTCAACTCAATATTCTACCTGCATTTAAATGTTCTTATAATCGCGGTGCAAGAAAGGCAAACACATTGAGGAGCTTTTCTTGTCTGTTAAGTTCCAGAGCACAGAAACAAAGAATCACAAAATAACCTCATCTGTTTGAATTTTGTCCAAAGTCATTTTCCACATCAACTGAGATAAACTGATGAAAATAACAAAGCCAAATGAATTCAGGTCATAGAGGAATACAACATTGCTTATGTGAATCATAGGTTATGATGCAGACACCTCTCTTTTCAGTCACCTGTGACAAAATGTTAGAATATTGATATCAATAATCACATTAACAACATTTAGTATTCAGTATATCAACATAAATTCACATTTTACACTCACACTCAGGTATCTCCCACATATGAAAGCCTCCAGGCGGCTGCTACGACCCTCCCAACTGAACGAGACAAAAGCCTCTGCTGAACTTTATACACTTCCTGTACACATTGGTGGGTTGGGCTGCACTGAATTTGCATTAGAAAATACTATGCAATTTCACATACTCAGACTTGGATTCATGGACTACTGTACATGATGAGGCTGATGGTCCATGAGGGGTTTAGTCATGTTAGTTTGAGAGAAAAGGACATTTTTTTAAAGTAGACTGATGAGAGAATGATGGTGAGACAGCGGATCCCCAGTTCGACATGAACCTATGAAAGTTTTTTCAGCAGCCCTTATCCTTTACTGTCTCATGTTCAACTCTATGAAGGAAAATCTATCAAACTTAATTCCTCTCACTGTATTCTCTTCTTCTGTCCCCAACATAGTTTTATTTTTATTTTTCTCTGCAGGAAGTAAAAGTTGGAGCCAAAACCTGCTGGAAACGTATACATAGAAAAAAATAAAAATAAAATAGAAGTTGATCACAAACATTGGTGAGAGGAAAAAGAAATTTAAAGGAGCTGT
>NW_022284055.1:0-4832 GCF_004355925.1 Anarrhichthys ocellatus
GGGAGGCTGAGGCTGGCGGATCGTTTGAGCTCAGGAGCTCTGAGCTGAAGGTGCAGCAGACTATGGAGATCGGGTGTCCGCACGAAGTTCGGTATCGATATGGTGCTCTTGGGGGAGTCCGGGACCACTAGGTCGTCTAAAGAGGGGTGCACCGACCCGTGTGTGTGTGTGTGTGTGTGTCTGTGTGTGTGTGTGTGTGTCTGTGTCTGTGTGTGTTTCTTTCTGCTTATCTTTCTCTCTGCCTTGTTGTCAACAAATTATGAATATAATGGTTTATGGGCAGATGGGAGTTTGTCAGTGTTGGGGAAGTTGTGGATGATTGTGTACAAGTTTTTGATAATGACGATAATCACAATAATACTGTTAATATTCGTAGTAATAATGAGAACACATCAAAAAGAAGAATATGAGTCCTGTGTTACACAGCATATTATAACCATAACTTTATTCAGTTATTCAGACACAGAGAGAACTGCTCCAACTTGTCAGAACAGATTATAATTTCTACGTTTCTGAAATGGAATAATGTGTTACAAACATCAATAACACGTAATAGCATAACTTTATGAGTTTTAAGTGAAGTGACAGCACTGTAAGTGATTAGCTATTGTATGAAAGCTACTATAACACTCTTATAAGGACTTATGAACAGTATTCGATGGCTGTGAGTGAAGGGTGAGACCAAATACAAATTCACAATGATGATCAGAGTCAAGTGTCAAGTCTTTATTTTCCAATAGTTGTAAATATGAATAAGCTGTGTATAAATAGATTCAACATTCATCTTTCTGGTGAAGTAAAGACACAGCTGATGGGATATTAACCAATTCAAATTGCAGAAACTCTGTTTTGGTCATTATTAATGAAGGAATCCATGAAAAACTAGGTGTGATTTGAGACCTCATGTTTCAGGAGTTCTCAGCCAAAACAGGAAGTGTTTTCTAAAAGTCCTCATGGTGGCGCTCTCCCATCAAAAACCATTTGTTCTCTTGTTCATGGCCCAACTTTGCACCAAATGTCATTGAAGTGTGTTATGTTGTTTTTGAGATATCCTGGTAAACAACAGACAAACAAACAAACAAACAGCACCAAATAGCCTTCACACTGTCTGTGAAATATAGTATTTAGTGTATAGAAATATAGTAATTTTAAATTTTAAATTATCTTCATACAATGTCTTCAGTTTATGGGGAGCAGCTCTGTGTGTTGTGTTTGATTTGGTCTGATATAAATAATAAATGATAAATTCAAGGCAACGCTTTGGTCTGTTTGCCACAATATGAAGAAAAGAAATGAAAGTCTCTGATGTCAAATGAATATAATAATTAAATACAGGCTGAAGTTGGTTTAACAACTTATAAGAAAAGAGATAAAAGAAGAGGCAGATTTTAAGGAGCTTGTTGTAACTTCCATGTGATGTTCTGCTGAATTTCACTCAGACTCTGATATGAACTCACATAATGAACACTGACTTTTGACTTATCACAACATCGTTTTAATTTAGTGAAGAAACTTTCTAATTTAAATGTAGCTTTTTGGTGAGACCGTATTTAATAGATGTAGGCTACACCTGCTGTTATTATTATTATTCTAATAAACTAAATTCTGTATTTGTCTTTCGTAAAGAAAATAAATCCACCTAAAACTCTTTTTAGACTTACATTAAAGCTGACTTGATTTTTTTATTTATCTTGTCTACATATTATTTAATGAGGTTTGGTAAAATAACGTTTGTACTTGTCTTTACAAATCTTAAGGCTTTTATTAAAAGCTGGTGATTTGAATTATTGTACTGATGAAAATAATCTGTTGGTGAAGTCATTTACACAGAAACCTGCAAATATGCCTTTTATTTTTAACCATATTGTGTTCCCAAACATTTAAAATGTATGACAGTAGTGATGAAGTTTTTAATAATTATCAAAACTTCATAAACTGATTCAGAGTTACATTTTTTATGTAGATGTAAAAGTCATCCGTTTGGCTCTTTGCCTGAAGAAGTTCTCGATATAACTAAGACGAAAGCAATAATAAAATACTGTAATAAATACACAAATATGCATACATAATATGTAAATATACAACAATTAATTATACGTAGAAGTGACTGTGAAAACAAAATGGACGTGAAGAATTCCATCGTTGCTAGGTTACATCTCAGCGCTATATAAATATCGATGATCATTTAAACATAAACAAAGCCTCAGACCGTCAAGAACAGTGTTTTGTCAACTTTCCCTCGACGATTTGTTGCAAAGTTTTGCTTCTACAGACGATTTGTTACATCCCGACATCAACTACAGACTCACAGAGACTGACTGAAGAGATACAACTGACTTCCACCATGGAAAATGTGAGATTTAAACACTTTGAGTGGTTTTTATGTGTTTCAGTGTTTAAGCTAACGTTTTAAGCTAGCTAAACGTTAGCTTAGCTAACGTTTTAAGCTAGCTAAACGTTGGCTAAGCTAACGTTTTAAGCTAGCTAAGCTAACGTTTAGCTAGCTTAAAAGATAACTTTTAAGCTAGCTAAACTTCAATCGGCTCTGCCATGAACACTCCCTCACTGAAACAAAAAACGAATTCATATTATCATTAATATGATTCATATCATCATTATAAACATTGTAGAAGGTGGTTTTCACTGTAATGATACACACTGTTTGGCTAATGGATTAGGTAGACTACTGTACTGTACCGACTCAGTTCATCTAACTTAGTCATTATAAATACATTAAAATCACTGCCTGACTTATTATGTTTTATCATATTATTATGTCTTTTATCAAATAATTCTTATCACAAATTCATATCAACCAGCTCCAAGCTAACACATTGATATTGGATGTTTAAATATAGCCTATTAAAAGTAGGCTCTCAACTATAAAGTGCTTGAACTTTTATATTTTTAATATATTATAATTATATCTTCCTACAGTATGGAAATACTATATATATATAAGGAGGGTCCTGCTTTGTTATCAGACCTCGAGGTTCTGTCTTGAGGAGGTTTTAACTCCTTCACTCTTTCAGTTTTATGAGAACATGCTAAATATTGTAATCATGTTTTTAATCAGGCTACCAGCAAATCTGAAACCAGCTCCAATAAGGCGGAGTGACCGATATTATGTGTTTTAAAATTTTAGTGTATAGCTTTCTTTTATATGATGATTTTAATGTAAAGTGTCTTTGAGAATCATGAAAAGTGCTCAATAAATAAAATGTATTATTATTATTATTATTAAATAAGTCACAGTGTAAACCCTCCATAGAGTATTAGACAGGTTTTAGTTTGACATCCTCTCATGTGTTGCTCACCAGGTTGCTCCAGGCTCACCAGGCTGCTACTGCAGACCGTCCCCAGAAGAGGAGGAGGAGCTCCGTGGCCCGTCCTAAACCTGCTGAGACTCTTCCAAAGCCTCGGGCCACCATCCTGCCTGCAGACCTGCCGGTTGCCTCCAGCATGGCCCCCGGCCCCCGGCCCTCCTCAACTCCACTGCACTACGACGGACCTCTGATCCACAACCGCTCTGACGAAGAGTACCAGCAACTCCACCACCAAGTTGTGGACAATATGCTGAGGTGTGTTGTGTCAAAAATCTATCTGATGATTATCACATGTTCTAATCACTTTATTTTTTCACTCAATTTATTCCATGTATAAACTTTTTAATCTCATGTCTTCCTCTCCTCACAGGTTCAAGAACGGCCATCTGCGTCTGCCCACCTTAAATCTGGGACGTCGCATCAAGCAGAAGCTCTGGGAGAGACTGGACCGACCGACATTAAAAGAGACAGCAGACGAAGACGGACGGGTGCATGTGGACATCTCATACAGGGTAGGCGTTCATCCTCCACATTCTTTTGTGGACACTTCGGAGGAACCAGAGATGTAAGACCAGGAAGATGCCACCTCCGCCTGCAGATTCTGGCCGACAGCTGAGGTCAAACATCCACCTACAGCCTCTGCCAGCAACCTGCAGGTGCCGCCTCCGCCTGCAGATTCTGGCTGACAGCTGAGGTCAAACATCCACCTACAGCTGCCTCCGCCATCAGATTCTGGCCAACAGCTGAGGTCAAACGTCCACCTATAGCCTCTGCCAGCAACCTGCACGTGCCGCCTCCGCCTGCAGGAACTGGAACACAGCAGAGTTCTCGAATAAATTAGGATGTTGAGGTGTCATGTTGTGGATGAAGCCGGGTGCTCCACAGAGGACAGCTGGACAGCTCTGAGGTAAGCCACAGGCAAAAACACTCGTCAAAATTTCTAGTAAAGTATTTTATTTTATTTTATTGGTCAGGCTTCCTGGGGGGCCCCCTGTTGACGTGAAGGTCTATCATCTGGCAAATTGGCAGATGAACTTCCAAGCTTTTCAACCTCACTTCAGGCTTCTGGTGTGTCCGATGTAGGCTGCTGTGGGAAGATACTGGCACCAAACTCCTGTCGTGTAAACCAGAAGCATATCTGACCTGTAACTTTGGATTCAGAATAGACTTTGACTGCTACCACTTTTCATAATTTGGCTCAGGATGTTTGGTGCCACTATAATAATTTAAGGATTACCAAATCCCTCCTTGAATGTCAAATTGTTTGCATTGATTATTTACTGAGAGTAAAGTACAGTAAAACGTAGAGAGCTTTGCTCATAGGAGGGATATTTTGAAATATAGTATTTACAATCATACAGTTGTAAAATAATTATCTACCTATGTAAAATGTTGGGATTTACTCTAACCTCCTACATTAGGACAGTGTTTGTATGCTCTCATTCTCTCACAGGCTTCTATGGATCATCGTTATATCTGGACACTGGTCTTGCCTCTAACGTAGTT
>NW_022284056.1:0-4831 GCF_004355925.1 Anarrhichthys ocellatus
GTGTCCTGACTGCAGTACTTTACTGTGATGGTGGTGTCACTAGAGGGCAGCACCGCTGCACACGTCACTCATTGCAGCTCGTTAGGACGCTTCACTGGGAACACTGGTTCATCTAAAACCAGCACGCTGCATGCTGACAGTCAGGAGGTCCTCTATCAGGAGAACATTCTAAGATGTAAGTGTATATAATATAAATATTATATATATATATATATATATTATATAAGTGACAGAGAGAATGCCCTCCCCCCCCATGTTGGTCTTGTTCACACAAAATAACAAAAAAATAGGAGGATGAGGAGGAGGAGGAGAGGGGAGGAGGAGGAGGAGGAGGAGCGACGTTATGGCTACACATCCAGTTAATATCCAGTTTAAGAGCCAGATCGGCCACAGAGGACCAGGGTGACGGCGCACACACACACACACACACACACAGGAATGTGGAGACAATGAAGCACCAACAAAAGGATCTGAAGACACATCTATATAACATTTATAAGATTTGTAAGATTACCGTTATTACAAGATACACACACAGGTGTAAACAGTGATGTATGAATGTTGTGATGAAGCTGCTTTCCTCTGTCATGTGTCATGTTTTCCAGACACCTGGTGATGGGATCATCAGGACCAACTGGGAACACCTGGGCCCAGTGTCCCCGTGTCCTGGTGTTCCCAGTCTAAAGCGCTGCAGTGTCTCTGCTGCTCCTTCGCCCGCTCTTTGTTTTTTATTTGTTCTCTGATGTTGCTTTAGTCTAACTTCATGTTTCCTGTTGGATCCGGACACTTTAAATATTCTGTTTAACTCTGGTTCTCTTAGATGAAGCGTGTTTCTGCTCAGTGACGGTGAAAGACCAGCAGATGTCATTAAACGGATGAACTGGTGAATGTTTGTCCCGTTAAAGGCTGAGGTTCCTCATAAACTTCTCACCAGTAGTTTAGTTGTGGATGAAGTGAGAGCAGCGGTTCTCAACCACTGGTCCGTGGTCCACTAGATGGGCCTCAGAGCGCCATCTAGTGGACCGCAGAGGAACTGACAAATGGCTTCACATTTATTTAAAATAAAAAGGTTTTCTGGTCATTTACAAAGCTCGTTCATTTTATATCTAAGAATCCTCAAGAATTCACATGAATAGATACAATGCATCCTCGTGCTGAGGATGCATGTGTGTGTGAAGATGTCATGTCTCGCTTTGCTCTGAGGTTTTTGTTGTTCCCATTTTTTTGTCCTTATTTCCTGTTTTATTTTGGTATCCTCACCTTTCTGCTTCACTTCCTGCCCTCGTGTCTCGTCCTGATTGTTTTCACCTGTCGCCTCGTTAACGTCCTCCTCTTATCGGCTATTTATTCAGCTCTTTGTCTCTGTCGTTTCCTCAGCAGAAGATAGTTTCTGACACAAACTGCACACTTTAGTGTCTCATCCTTCCGTGTGTTTGTAACCTCATTATGTAGAATGTTTGTTGTGTTTCTCTTCAACACATCTTTAAATCCTGAAAGGGAAAAGCAACTGAAAGACTGGATTACTAAATCTATAAGTTTGTGATTAAATGCACATTTCCTTCAGTCCTGCAGCTCCTGCTGCCTTCAAACACCGAATATTACCCAGAATCCTTCTGGTTTAAGTTCCAGCACATGATCAGAGGTGTGTAGTCCTCACTCTATTGTTCCTTTATCGCTGTAAGGTTTCCAGTGCTTTCAGAGAAGACTTCTCATGCACACTTACTTTTATTTAAAGCCTGTTTAACTCATCATGAAGTGTTCAGCGGGGTTGCTTTCGCTGGCAGCAAGTTGCTCCGCAGGTGCCACTTGAATAATTGCAGAAAGCAACAGAGGTGCATATTTAACATTTGAGTCATGACTTAAAGAGTCTGTTTCAGTAGATATTTAGTCAAGTCACGGATTATTAATTTGTAACTCTAAGAGAGAAAACGAAGGACAAACACATGAACGTGATTAACTCTTCAGGTCCGTCCTCGTGAGCTCTGCAGCACTGTTGCATCACTGTTAGTCTTCAGACACCAGTTGGTTTCCAGTCGACAGCAAACAATTAAGCTAATCTCATCACCTGGTAATATCCTCTTTGTGTTGTTCCTAATCGTTGATGACTTGCGCCGCCGTCTCAGCGGATAATGACCGTTTAATTAAAAAGCTTTTCTCCAGAATTACGGGGAACCCTGAGCGATGTACGGGGAACCCTGAACGATGTACGGAGAACCCAGAGCGATGTACGGAGAACACAGAGCGATGTACGGGGAACACAGAGCGATGTACGGGGAACCCTGAGCGATGTACGGGGAACACGGAGCGATGTACGGAGAACACGGAGCGTTGTACGGGGAACCCTGAGCGATGTACGGGGAACACAGAGCGATGTACGGGGAACACTGAACGATGTACGGGGAACCCGGAGCGATGTACGGGGAACCCGGAGCGATGTACGGGGATCCCTGAGCGATGTACGGGGATCCCTGAGCGATGTACGGGGATCCCTGAGCGATGTACGGGGAACCCGGAGCGATGTACGGGGAACCCGGAGCGATGTACGGGGAACACGGAGCAATGTACGGGGAACACGGAGCGATGTACGGGGAACATAGAGAGAGAATTAAATGTGACGTGGTGCGCAAATTGAATTATAAAGGAGGAAACAAGGAAACAGAAGCAAGGAAACAGCAGGGAGGATGATGTGAGATCAGAGAGGAGCAGCGTGGAGCATTCTGGTTACATCATGATTCTGTTCTCAGCTAAAATACAGCAACACAATGCACGAGACACCGTGAACACTGTCTGCAACACCAAGTAATCACAAGAAGATAATTAACAATCCAAAGTGTCATGACTCCAAATATTCAAATTTATATCGTTTTTATTTTAAAGTTACTACGAAGAACTTTCATCTTGTGTTGATTCTGCGCCCCCTGTGGACTAAAGTGGTAGTGTCTCTGAGCACCAGACCCCCTTTAGGAAACCTCTCATGTTACTGCAGCAGGGTCTGACAGTCTGACCCTCTCAGTCCTGGTTTTGGTTCTCCCGTGCCTCCCTTCCCTCCAGCGGGTCCAGCAATACGTCCTGGTCTCCAGCAGAGAGGAGAAGCTCTGCTGTTTCCGCACCAGGGTTTGATTGACAGCTTTTACGCAAACCAAGTTTAGTTTGACTTTAGTTTACGATCAGATTGAACAGAAATATCGCATGAAAAAAAATGAGAGCCGGAGGCCCCTGGAAATAACTCCTGGAAATAACTTGCAAGTAAACCTCCTGCAGACAGATAGCTGCTGCAGAGCGAGAAGAGATTACAGAAGGCCTCAGGCTCAACGGGGGGTATTGCTCCTGTATTGCATGGTGCTGTGTATGTGTGTGTGTGTGTGTGTGTGTGTGTGTGTGTGTGTGTGCGTGTGTGTGTGTGTGTGGCTTCTCAGAAAAGCTCAGGGTGGGTTCAGACTAACTAGGTCAAACTACTCTGTAATTTAGAACCCCCCCCAAAAATAGAGCCAGACAGACAGTGTGTGTTAGTGTGTTAGTGTGTGTGTGTGTGTGTGTGTGTGTGAGTGAGAGAGTACCTGCTGGCTGGTCTGTGTGTGTGTAGTATGTATATACAGTATACATGTGTGTGTGTGTGTGTGTGTGTGTGTGTGTGTGTGTGTGTGTGTGTGTGTGTGTGTGTGTGTGTGTTCTTGTTTATTGCAGATACAGCCTCTGTCGTGGGTGGGTCAGTTCTGCGGCGGGACATTCCGGCAGGCTGTGGTTCTGCACCTCAGACTCTGAGCGGCTCCGACCCACCAGGAGACCGACCGGACTGTGGAGGTCAGACGGACTGAGGCGAAGTTGATCTGGATAAGAGGGGAGTGTGGAAGTCCTTATTATAGCTTATAACGTCCACATCGAGTGAGAAATGTTCTACAGCTAAAAAATGTTGTTCAACATTTGGCTACCGTTGACAAAACCAGAGCAGCGAGTGAGAACGGGTTGAAACATTCTGTAAAATGTTCTTGGATCTTCTTCAGAGCAGAAGTTATGACTCGTATGATATCCTACCAAGATGTACTCCTGAATGTTCCTGCTGAAAAATCCAACGATACATTTAAATCTCAGCACGTAACATGTAAATAGTCTTTTCAAAATAAACACTTTTTTGTAGGTTTAGCTACGAACGCTGGATGAGAGCAGCCTGATGTAAAGACCTTCAACTGGACCGTCTCTACTACTACTGCAGGCTTCAGCTCTGCTGCTCTGATCGCCCAGAACAAGAATCGCACACGTGAGACACACACTGAATGAAAAGCCTCCGATTGACCGACTGATTGTATTGAACGGACGAGGAAGAGGCGGTGAGGCGGTGGTTGAAACCAGCGATAATGAACCCAGGACCAGCAGCAGAGCATCAAATCTATTCACCATCAAGGGTTTGAGTCACATCGCTGACATCAGAGTTGCCTTACTGTTACATCACATTCTCCCCTCTGCTTCTTGAGGCACCTGTTGCAGATTCCAGATACCTCCGGGCTGGATGAAGGAATAACCTGCTGACAAGTAGGTTGATTAGCGGGTGAAAAGTCATCTTCAATCAAGTCACACATTGAGCGTTGGCACGAACTCTCTGTGTCTTCGTGTTCATCACCACCTCTGTTCTCTAAAGCAACAGCACAGGGTGACGTGGTCCTACCATGATTGACATGTAGCGAGCTTCATCATCTCTAGACCTAGAGGGCTCTTCATCCAGCTGGAGCTCACTGTTTGGACCAGGCGGCAACCTCCGAGTTCTGCCGAGTGAAGCCGATGCTTCACATCTTAAAAGCTGCATTCTCTCTAGTGTCCAGCAGGGGGCGACTCCTCT
>NW_022284057.1:0-4737 GCF_004355925.1 Anarrhichthys ocellatus
CCAGAGGAGTCGCCCCCTGGTGGACACTAGAGAGGATGCAGCTTTAAGGCTACATCCACACTACTACGTTTCCATTTGAAGATGCATAACTGTTGCTGCATTTACGCCCAGCGCCCACACTACCACTGCGTTTTTTAGAACCTCTGAATCAGAGATGTTTGAAAACAAATGAACATCAACCTCGACTACCAGTGGTTCAACAGGGATAATGAACTCAAGGCGTTTGCTGACCTTGTTGTCTATGCACAGTTAAATTCTGCTTTTCATGTGCTACTACTGCCTACATGCACAGGAGGCGAGCTGTTATTCCAGTGCTTTGCGACCGCCCATGCCCAGTGTTTGCTCACGGTCATGTGATGTGCGTTTTGTGGCGTGGTAGTGTGGACGGAGAATATTTCTGAAATGGCGCTTAAAAAAAGACACTTTAAAACAAAAACGTAGAAGTGTGGCTTCACTATTCAGACCCGATTGTTGCAGCCTGTTTGTATAAAAAAAATAAAAATATTCTGTCATAGCATAAAGACAACATTTAGCTTGGAATACATGTAGCTCAGTGTTAATGTATGTATTTGATGTAAGTATTTGATGGTGAAAACAACAGCCTTTTATGCACTGTATGCACAGAAAATGTTCACACTTGTGTTAGTTTTGTGTTGACGCCACACGGAGTGTAAATACCTGCTCACACACCAGCAGCACGTTGGATTCCTCTGAACATGTTCAGCTGCTTGTCGTCTTCTTCTTCTCATCCGGGGCAGATCCCCTCTGGCACTTTATGCTTTCTGAAGATAAATCTTCCACAGCGTTGACAAACATGCTTTTTTATTTTTATTTTTTTTATCGAGCAGTGCAAAGTGTTACTTTATCTCGCCGCTCCTCCTCTGGGAAAGTTGTGATCACCACTTAGAATTACGTACACAACCTGGCTCTCCCGTGACAAGGTGATGAATCACGGGAGCTTTTCAGAAAGAGCATCTCTTTGGCTCCGACTCTTCTCTCCGAGGAAGTCTCTCTTTGTTGTCCTCTGCCTGTAATTCTTCCTCCGTCTATCCGTCTCTTTTTCTAATTCGTCCCTTCTGTATTTTCATGTTTTAAAATAGTTTTGCTGGAATAATGAAGAAGGTTAAATGACCAATCATTACAGAGAGAGAGAGACTCTTTGAATAGCCTCCCTTAGCTTGTCAGCTCCGCCTGCTCTTTTATATGGCCTTTCCTTATTATAATGCTACTTATCTTATCCAAAAGGCCATCAGGCCGGACGATTAATTTAGGTACCGTATCCCTGGAAGCTATGCCCCCCCCCTCGCTCCCTTCCATCTGCAGGAGATTAAACCGAGACCGGCTCTACTTCCTGTCCATCATAGTGAAAAATTACCTTTTTAGTCCTCGTCCTTAATCGCGCCGGCCCGCAGAGCAATCAGGAAATAATAATGTCTGTGCGTCTGGCTGTGCGGGCGCTCCACTGCAATACCTCCGGACCGGATTGAAGCCTCCCATTAACGGTTCCTTGTAAGTGTCGTCTTTCTAGAAATACAGATAGCGTGAAGAACTATCGGGGTGTCAAATCTTTGTGGGAGCGCATTTATAAATGTTGGGCTGCTTCACAGGGACGCCCTCTCAAGTCAATTTTCTCTCGCTTTTGCACTCCAGGTTCCCCGTCCCGCCCCGCTCGTCCCTCATTTGTTCTCCTCTGGGCGAGCTTCTGTTGAAGGTTTTTGTTCCGGTTTAAAAAAAACAAAAAAACAAGACTGGATTCTAAAAGTGAATCTGAAAGCTGAACTAACAGCAGCATTTATTTTTCACTGCGTTTCCGTCCCAGTGACTTCAGCACCCAAGAAGAACCATCGGTGAAAGGTTCCACCCAGAACCCACCTTGAGAGATTCTACAGAGAGCCCTGTTGTCTTGTTCTAAACGGAACACTCTTCTGTTCAGAACCTTTTCACCTTCTGAAGGTGCTAACTAGAACCCACTGGGGGTTCTACCGAGAACCCTTTCAAATTCCAAGGGTTTCCTCTTGAACCCACCCAGCACTGAGAAACGTCTACTTTCTACTTTTTGCATGCTAAGGGCTTTATGTAGAACCTACCCAGGGGGTTCTACAGAGAACCCTCTTACCTTCCTAGGGTTTCATCTATGACCCACCCAGTTCTCCCAAGAACCTCTTGTCTCACAGAGCTCCATCTCCTCACTCTGCTCTCTTGCAGTTTGATTCGGTGTGAATTAATTGCTCCTCATATGGGAGGAGGCACACGATTAGTCTCAATCCTGATAATGGTGTGTGGCTCGGCCACGGGGAATACACTGCCAATTTGCTCGCGGCGCATCTGCCAAATGATTGGTGTTTACACGCCACATCCCCCGAGGAGTGTTTGTCACAACGCCACTTCTTACATCTCAATTACACCCAGGATCCCACGGCAGACGTCACCGAAGACGCACACCGATACACGTGTGCAGGCGTTGATATAAAGTCTGTATTGATTGATTGATTGATTGATCTTTTGGAGTGCCGACCGAGACAACCGGCTTCATACGGACATTTAAATTTTTTACTTGATCACATATTCTCCCCGTTTACCCCCTGCACCCCACCTCCCTTCATCTCTCCTCCCTAACACAGTGCTCCTTCTCTGCTGTCCCATTAATCACCCCTCTCTAATTAACAGGCCCACTGTTCCCAATCTTCCCACTGCTCCCACTCCACACCTGGCCCAGCCCTGCTGCCCAGCAGGCATGCAGCGCACGCCAACACACACACACACACACACACACACACACACACACACACACACACACACACACACATATGCACACAGCACAAACTGGAGCCCAGCTGGCAACACTGACCACCACAGAATCACGCGTGGAGGAGCAAAATTTTTGTTTCTGTTGTTAGCATTGTGTGAAAATGTTGTGGAGGATGAAGAGTTGCATTCATTCATCACCTCATCAAACTTATCTTGTAATAAGTCATGCGGTTAAACCCTTGTCCTCACCCGTTTGCCTTCACACCCCCCCCCCGTTAGCCAGTGTGGCCCGGCATTGCGGTGTCGCCATCTGCCATCGCAGCGTGCCCACAGCCTCGTGTCCATACACACATGCACACACACACACACACACACACACACTCGCCCATGGACGTGCACAAACTCGCACATCTTGGCGAGAACGCCTTCCAGCGCAGGATATACCAATATCCACGCTTCCGCCACCAGATCACCACAGCCTTGTGTAACACACACACACACACACACACACACACACACACACACACACACACACACACACACACACACACACACACAGCCCTGTTGAGTCACACGCTTCATCCATCTCCCAACAGGGGGAGCCGGGGAGCATCTGCCGGAGTGGGAGATGAGAGGCGGCCCTTATAGTAAGACAACAACTCATTACAGCAGTCACGTTCTGCCTAATCATAGACAAACAGAGGGAGGATGACCACATGTGTGTGTGTGTGTGTGTGTGTGTGTGTTTGTTCCACACGGACTACAGATGAAGTAGAATGAGGGGAAAGAAAACCAGCAATTACATGCAAATGCACATTTTTGAGGTAAAGATCTGTGCTTTTTTTTTTGCGGCCTGTTGAAACATTGAAATTCCTTTTCAGAAGTTTGCAGTACAATAACTTCAGAAGCTACATGCTAACTAGAACCATACAGGGTTCTTTGGTTTGTTCTTAGGTGTAGCCTTTTTGGTTCCTGGAAAAGGTTTGACTTGGAAAAGTGTCAGAATGCCAAAATACAGGGTGATACCTAGAACCATCTGTGAAAGGTTCCACCCAGAACCCCCTATGTGGGATTCTACAGAGAGCCCTTCTATGGGGTTATGGTTTCACACAGAACCGTCTCAGGAGGTTCTATTCAGAACATAACCACCTTCTAAAGGTGCTACCCATAACCCACTTAGGAGGTTCTACTGAGAACCCTTTAGTATTCCAAGGGTTTCCTCTAGAATCCACCCATCAGTTTCTACTGAGAACCTTTTTATATGCTAAGGGTTGCATCTAGAACCTGCCCAGTGGGTTCTACCGAGAACCCTTTTAAATTCCAAGGGTTTCATCTAAAACCCACCCAGGGGGTTCTACCGAGAACTCTTTTATATTCCAAGGATTTCATCACAACAACAATCCTTGAGGAATTCTTTCTTCAAAAAGGGTTCCTTGAATGGAAAGTGTTCCTCATGGAACAAAAAACTCTTGAGAAACCCTTTCTTCAAGAAAAGCGTTCTTCAGAAGCGAATTGTTCTCGGTAGAACCTCAGCCCTCTGGAGGACTGAAATACATCGATACAGAAACACGAGAGCAGAAAGAACGGAGAGAAGTTCCATCAAATTAAGTCTTTAAAGAGAAGAGACTCTGTATGCGTTTGTGTATCTTCTGCTTTTTGTTGTTGTCTTCACGTGTTTGCTCACAATTAAAAACGGAGAAGATGCATCATGTCAGAGCACGACAGTCAAAAAAAACAAAAAGGTACCGGGGCAAAAAGACACGGTGAAGGAAGTAATGTAACAAGCTTCCCTATTGGTTATTTATATAACTCATTAATTTATTTAAATCCTCTCGCTCCTCTTGACATTGAACAAGACAGAAACAGAATTGATGGGAATTGCAGCAATTAGCAAATGAGCTCTAGGATGTGTTGCTGTTCGAGCCGTGTTTGGTGCTGCATCGGGGTGCTGGGGGTGGCATTATGTGTGTGTGTGTGTGTGTGTGTGTG
>NW_022284058.1:0-4829 GCF_004355925.1 Anarrhichthys ocellatus
ACACAGTGATCAGTCGGAGCAGCAGTGTAGCCTGTAACCTGTTTAACCTGCATTGAGTCTTTATACTGTGTTCTGTTTAGATCTACAGGCAGAATGTGTTTGTATTATATGTATTTATTGACATTCTAATTGTGAAGTCATTATTTAATAAGCCACATAATAATAATAATAATAATATGATTATGTTTCTATTGGACATTATTTAACAGGTTAAATGTTTCAGGAGATTTAAATATTTAAATGATGTAACTCATAAACCCATGCTCAGGTATTGTGAGCCTGATCACTGATCAGAGCTCTGATTGGTCGGTCTGCGCTGCTGTTATAAGAGTTGATCTCTTATCTTTATCATCACCTGTAACCTGTCCCACAGCAGTGACCATGGTGTTAACCCAGAGTTAACCCTGAAGGACCCACGTCAGCCTGCATCACAAACACACGAGACACGTTTCAGGGCTTTTTGAAAAACAGGCTGCTTTAATATTCATTGTTGGATGAGGAGAACTACACCCATTGTCTACAAATAGAGACACATAATGCCAAGGTGTGTGTGTGTGTATGTGTGTGTGTCACCACCACCTTGGTAGAACTCCAACAGCAACAGATGCATAGTCCTCAGCCAGCAGCTGCAAGCTGTTTGATGGAATATTTCATATACATGTAAAACAGAAATGTCGTCGTCCCAGTGTTAGGTAATAATCTGCATGGGTCACTGGCAATCAGCCGACCATTCAAGAGTTAAATGTTTCCAAATCACAGTGACTCATAACAATGTGAAGCCAGGCTCAGACTACAGCATCTGCAGGTCAGCTGCTTACTGTCCACCTGCTCCTTCATCAGCACGTCTGATCCACTGAGCTGGTGTAGCCTGAGCCCGGGTTAGGAGACACGACCACGTCACAATCAACACAAAGACACTCAGCTGGAGCCAAAGGAGGTTCTGTTGATTGTTAAGATGTACCCATGCAGGCGAGGAGCAGGGGAGGCCTGGAGACAGTAAGAGGAGGAGAGAACAGAAGCCTTGAACTGATCACACTCAACTAATCACACGGCTGTTCTGCGCTACATCTGCTGGGTGGAGTTCCCGTTCCAGGTGTTGTTTTCGTCCTCGCTGTCCTCCTGAGTCCGGAGCCGGCAGATCTTCCCGTCCTTCTTGAAGTCTTTGGGCCGCTTGTCCACAGTGTCTCTGATGGGAGGACACACAGTGAGTGAATCACCACAGTACCAACCTAACTGACTCAATGATATCACAGTGTCACACAACAGCAGCAGCAGCAGCCACCATGGACAGCACTGAGGACGGTCCGCCCCGGAGCAGGAGGAGAGGGTGAAAAGAGCACCAAGTCCACGGCCCGACCCGCGAGCCCCCTTCACCCAGGCCCAGCTCGAGCCGGTTGGGAAGCACCCGCGTGGACGAAATGAGCTCTGAATGGATCACTTCCTTAACATTTTCGTCTCGTTTTATTATTAAGTGTCAATAGATTTCGTCATCATGTCTGAGTCAATATTTTGTCAGGAAAAAATGTTGACGAAAATGATTCAACAAAATGAACGCTGCATGAATCACGTCCTCACAGACTGCTGGGGTCACTTACTCAATGTTCACCGTCAGCATTTACTGACAGCTCCTCAATGTTCACAGCTGTAGATGTAGATGCTAAATGGACTGAACTGTATTTCTCTTCTAGTCTTCTGACACTCAAAGCTCTTTAACACTACATGTCATCATTCACACATTCACACCCTGATCACAGGGCTACCATCAGGACCAACTAACATCCACACACCGTAGGCACAGCTGCGTTAAGTGTCATGCCCAAGACACACCGACAGCGGAGCCGGGGATCGAACCGTCGCTCCTCTGAAGGACGACCCTGCTCTCACTGAGCCACAGTCTTGTTGTTATGTTCCCCAGACTGCACACACTGCACACTACATGTACTCGGATCTGAGACGTACCTCTTTGCTTTGTCGGAGGCTGATGCTGAGTTGGTGTAGGAGCCGGACGGCTGGCCAGGGCCTCTGGACGCTGCTCCGGGAGGGGGCGGGGTAGCAAAGAGGAAGGAGCTGAGGAATCTCCACACAGCCAGCAGAGGGTAGACGAGTGTGCCCAGAACGGCCCAGATACCACCATCAGAGGACTGGACCACCGCGTTAGCGGGCCGGCTGGACTGCTAGAAGAGAGAGCATCCAAATGATGAGGATACAAGACGCGATTTAAGGAATACAAGCTACGCTAACCTCCTGCCGACTCCAGCACTGCATAACGCACAGACTTGGGACTGAACATCAGCTGAAGTGCCAGTGTTGAATGAAAGTAGAGGACGGCGGCCTAAAGCCTCATCAACCTGATCTCTGGCCGGGTCCACAGATGTCTGATGTGATGTGTGATTTACACTTCAACGTCTTTTAGTCAATTAACCAAAAGACAGCATTTCTTTTCTCTTATTTACAGATAAGAGATTCAGTGAGGAGGGACCACACTGACCTACAGTCACACTTGATGCTGACTTCTCTCCTTTATGTCTCAAGTGCAGAATAGAGACGTAGTCTGGCCCGTTGCCTGTGGTCTAGCTGGAAAACACAGAGGATCTGGTATATTGTAGGACAATACATGAATAAAATCTACAGAGTGATCCAATATGCATGCTATTTGAGGTACCAGAGGGCTTTATTACAGGTAGGTAAAGTGGTGAAACCTTCCTAAACACAGACACGTATACACCAGGTGTCTCTCCTGAGCAGCACACTGCTTTGCTCTACTTGTATGCTTCGGGGACGACTTGGTTACGTGAAGAGTGGGTGACACGTGGAAGGGGCTCTGGTCTACTCACTGGCAGAAGCACGATGGAAGCACTCGGAGCCAGTTCCAGCTCCAGCAGAGTCTTGTCCAGGTCTTCACTGGTGAACTCCCGCCGAGGGAACATGGTCGCCAGGGAGAAGTTTCCGTAGCGGTTTCCAACTTCCTGAGACAGAAGCAGCACAAAAGCGTACTTACAGGTGTGACCGTGTGATGTGGAAACATTGAGTCACAGAGACTCTGCAGCACCAGCATCCTGCTGGCTCTGGGATCTGGCTCACTGTTAGCCGTGGTACATCAGATCAGAGGTACCGAGTCATCACTGGTACAGGATGACGGGGACAAGACCGCTGGAGCAGAGTGAGAGCTCCTCTGACAGAGCCGCTCACAAACACATGACAACAATGATAAACCTTGTAATACTAGGATGAGAGACATGAACATCTCAGTTAGATAGAGCTCTTATCTCCTCCTCTGAACTATACTCTGTATACTGAAGACATGATCACCACTTATTATAGCCTTACTTTATGATCTGGTTATGTCATTATATCGTTAAATATCACCTTCTGCCGTTACTGTTTCATCTCATTTCAAGAACTCTATTCATGCTTCTGATGGTTGTCTTTCAAATGAAGCACTCCAGACCACCAACTCCATGGAACCAGTTCTCCACTAGCCCCACTGGTAGGCTCAGTGAGCAGCAGGTAACCCAGGGAGAGCCACACTAAGCTCCCTGGCTCTGAGAGACAGATACTCTGCATTAATGCTGGACAATGACTCCACTGTTCACTGCATCAGCAGAAACATTACATTACAGTCATTTAGCAGACGCTTTAATCCAAAGCGACTTACAATTCAGAGTCCATCACATTTCTACACCGTAGGCTCAGCTACGGGAGCAATTTTGGGGTTAAGTGTCTTGCTCAAGGACACATCGACATGCGACTAGCAGAGCCGGGGTTCGAACCGCCGACCCTCTGATTGAAAGATGGCCCTGCTATCCACTTAGCCACAATTGCCCCAGAAACAGCAAGAACACACGCTGCAGGTCCTGAGATGTGTTCATGAGAATGAGGCGGACGGGTATCAGGAGCTGATGTCTGTGTGTATATGTACTCGTACTCCTGTCAACTCTCATGGATACTGAAGTCCAACATGCATGTGCTGTTATAACACTACAGTGATATTAACTGCACCAACCTTTCAGCTGTGCACCTCTATGTCAGATACTGTGAACTTGTCGGTCTGAGTATGTATTTCAGAATCAGTGTGAGGAAAGTGCAACGTGTGAGAACCGACACCAAACCCTCTGCTGCTGTTTCCACACAAACAGAGACTGAACCCGGATCACTCTAGAAGTGTAACAGCTCACAGAACTCCTGCATACACGTCTCCAGCACGACTCCATCAGTACAACACAGACATGTCACACTCACCAACAGGGCTGGTGGCAACAAACATCAACACTATTACTGTGGTATTGAGATCACGACTATTGAAAACAACAACAACTCGGTGACTTTGGAAGCATCACGCGTTTAGAGAGGACGTTTTGTAGCCTCCAAGTGTGATGTGTACAGATGTCCCCACCCAACAACACGGCTGTGTGTGACCCATGCTACTGCTACATCTCTCAACTCAAAGATGGTGTACTGTTAAATGAATCCTTACGCTCCCTAAAGATATGACCACGAGTATAACAGAGGTTCATCACAATGATCAGTGTTCTCTGATTAAAAACGTATGTTATGGTGATGTGAACCCTGGACTTGTAGAGAAAAGAGAGATTTATTCCCTCGAGCAAATCATGTGAAGATCAAACACACGGAGTAGAAGCACAGCGGCAGCATGAAAACACGTTGGTCAGACCTGAACAGCAAAGTGGCGAGCCTCCCGCAGCCTGCTCTGTGAGGGGAACTGGTTGGTGAAGGAGGAGCTGTCTGGGAGGCGGAACTGTATCCTCGCTATGGTGCTGACATCACACACACACACACACACACACACACACACACACACACACACACAC
>NW_022284059.1:0-4826 GCF_004355925.1 Anarrhichthys ocellatus
GTGTGTACACTTGGTAAAGTGGGTCATTCTGGGCAGTATGGGGTTAATCTGTCCAAGATGGTTAATCTCTAACCACGGTCAAACCCTGGCCTCAATGCACACACACGCACACATGCACACACCTCATAGTACAACCTTAAGTCAATGAGTTGTGAGCCTCAGAATGCCACTTAGTTTAGGATCAGCCATAATGACACACACACACGCGTATGTATATCCAGCTGTTCATAAGGGGCTAGGCGTTGGCTTTCTCCTAATTAGATGATGTCTCAGCAGACACACAGGCTGATCCAGTGACTCCTCCCAGTCTCCCCAGTGAAAAAGCACAAAGTGTGAGTGTGTGTGAAGAGGGGGTGTCCGTCACCTCCCTTCTGTTCTGTCTCTATTGTACAAAGCACAGTAACCTGATACCACAACCTCTGAATACTAAGCTGTTAACTCTCTTCACTCCTGCTGGGTTTTCTGTCTAACGCTGGAATAAGTAACCAATTCATTGTTTGACAGAAAATCAATCCAAGACATTTAAGACAGTAAAATGACCACTTGGTGGTGATAGCCTGTCAAATGTGAGGATTACCATTTACAATGTTTAATATCATTGTAGACGGAAACCTACAAAGTAGCCTATCCTCACTGACTGGAGAAGCTGCGCCTAGAGGCTGGTTGGCATTTTTCTTTGATAAATGACTTAAGGCTCAGTAGGCGACTTTTATGAAAATCACTTTTTGTCATATGTGCTGAAACTGTCATTAGAACAGACATTAGAACAACCATGAGCGACAAAAGCAACAGAACCAAAGCCGAGCGTGGCCCGCTACACTGCTGCAGAGTCGCAGTTGAATTGTTGCGTTTAATGGCACTAAGAACTGGTTTTCAGAACTAGGGGAATCAAAAACAGAATTGGTTGACGCTTCACCGCGTTATTGGAGCGCTGAAACAATTGAGACCGGCTCCACTTTGATCTGTAGGCCGACACACCAGCCACACTAGGAAGTCCACTGTCTTATAAACTACACCTTTTAAACAATGAATGAATTAACAAAATTATTGGTTATTCTTTTTCTGTCATGGACTAATCGATGAATTAATTGTTTCAGCTCCAGTTTATAGTATGCCCACTTCTTCAGTTACCACTTTATGTAAGAACCATTATAAATCGGATACACATGGCAGTTTAAGTGGCACGATGATTACATTTAGTCAAGAGCACAAGTCCCAACATGTGAACCAGTGACAATATTCTTCTTTTGCACTGAGACAGATACAGATTTAATACTAGAGAGACGGACAGAATTGAAACAGACAGCGCTACAGTGACAGGACCAAATGACAAAGCACTCGATTGTTTGGATAAAATGGGATGCTTCATCCAGAGGTTGGTCAGATTACAAATGTTTGCAGGCTGTCAATGGCAAGCAATACAATCAACCTCTTTTATTGCCTCAACATTAAACTTCCATGAGTGTGAGGAATTTTTGAGAACGTACTTATTCAAGCTGGGACACAAGTAGCTCTACTGTTGGTGTAAAATGAAAAGAAAGAAAATAAATCTCAATGCAGACATCACTGTGTCAGGAAGGAGAACGTTTGTTTCTGTCAGGCCGAGGGGCAGATCCGGGACTCAATCGCAGATAAGACACAAGAGACGAGGTGAAGTTCAAACTCAGGAATCTTTACTCGAAAAAAGGTCAAAAACAAACTTAAAGCGACTCCAACGGAGCGGGCAAAAATATCCAAAAAAAACAAAAGAAGGGCAAAGGTACACATCAAGAAGGAACTCTGGAACACCGATCAAACACGAGGAAGGCACAGAACGAACAGACAGGGAACAAACAAGGACGATCTGACAACCAGAACAGGGAAAGCAGGGGAGTATATGTGTGTGGGGTGATGAGGAGATTGAAGGCAGCTGGGTGGACTGGGCAGGTCAGTGGGATGAGTGTAATCAGGGGAAACACACACACACACACACAGAAACACAGGAAACACACAGAGACATGAGGAAGCTAACGGGATGTTACAGTTTCTCTCTTTCTATCTGAGTGTCGGTGGTACTGTGAAACTGTGGCTCTTGTGAAAGACGTTTTATTGTTGTGTAGTAACATAAGAAAAGCTCTCCCCTCCTCTCTTTCTCCCTTCACTTTACTCCTTGGTCACCGTGGGAACAGCAGAACAAAGCCCTGAGCCTACGTGGGATGTTTTGAACTCCATATCCTCAGGCCTACTTCGTACTCACTCGTCCTGGCCGGGTGGATTGTGATATTTAGTGTGTGTGAATTGATGCATGTGTGTTTGTGTGTGTGTGTGTGTTGACCCTGGTCAAACCCGTCGACAGTGTTTTATTGCCCCTAACTAACTGCTGTTTTAATGTGTGTGTGCGTGTGTGCTGGAGGGGTGAGGCTGCACCGTGAGGTTACTACAGATCTGACTTTACTTTGATGAAACACATCAATACTGGAGTAAATATTGATATTTCTTACCAAATGTATAAAAACAATTCTGCATTTTATAGTTTAAAATGGCTCAAAACGCCATCCACTATTTTCAAGCACAACTCTTATAGCGGCTGGCTAGTTAGCTAGCTAACCCCTCCATGTTATTGTGCTAACGTTACGCTGGTTACAGAAAATGAGCAGAACAGCTGGGTGTATGTTCCCCGCTGCTAGGAGACTACAGCCGGGTGTTGGGTTAGCGCTGGCTGAAGCTCAGCTGCTACAGACGACGGTTCCTCTCTGAAGCAAGCTTCAGGGAGAGCAGTTAGCCAGCGGCTCGGAGTTGACCCTAATTAAACCACCATCACTCCTAAAGACACACACATCTTATTCAAAGATTAACACAACATTATAGTTTTCTGATTATCAGAAAGCTAGGTGAAAAAAATGTGATCCACAATTATATTACTTTATTATTATAATTCTAATACTTTTGGTCCAAAATAAATACATATGGAAATAGGGTGTTTTTTTTTTTTTTTTTTGTTCCTAAATGTTAATTCAAAGGGAAATATTGTACTTTTCTTACTGCAATTCATTATTTGATAACTTGTGGTGACCTCGTGGTTGATTCGGGCAATGAGCCTCACACAGCAACAGGCTGAAGATGAGAAGAGCTGAAGCAGCATCAGCCCTTGACCAGTGACTTCAAAATAAAAGCATCTATTTTTGACCAGAAGAATTTACATTGTGGATCAACTTGTTTGTTGGCTTTCTGATAATCAGAGAATCATACTGTTGTGTTTATTCTGGAAGAAGATATTTGTGTCTGTTGGAGTGCGTGGTGGTCGTCTAATAAGGGTCTCCTGATAGGTTGGTCCTTACGGTGTGAGTGTGTGTTGTGTGGCTGTCCACAGCTCTTTTGGACTGGTAGAAGGAAACAACTGAGGGCTAATGTTCCCTGTGTCAATAAAAAAAACACATAAAAGAAAGGACAGCAGAGGAGTAACTATGGAGGGAGGAATGAGCCTCTCCCTGTCTCTGTCAGTCGGCCCTCGAACCGTGTACTGTAACTTCATGCAACCGTCACTCACTTTGTACAGACGGAATCAGACGCTGCTAGCTATGTTTGCCTCCATATCATAGCATTTACACACAGACTGTCTTAGGACCCACTTATAAGACTTCAGTTAAATCACATGGAACATTAGGCCATGGGCCAGTGAATAAAGGAATAAAGAACTTTTGTAACTGGCCGTCAATGTCTTGTAGACCTGGACTATTTGTCACCAGTTACGTTCATTCTTGAAAACATTGGGCAAGTGCAGCCACATTTAGATGACAAACTGTGTGAGTGATCTTGCAAAACTGTGATAACATTTGAACCACAAGTGGCCCTGCAGCTCGCTGCTTAGTAGTTGTGTAACGGACCAATGTCCAGCCGTACGGATCGTCCCTCAGGCTCTGTTCGTTTAAATGAGTACTGGGTGAAGGTAGACTATAACGTTGTCATGATGTGTTCACATGTGATCTGTAAAATGTAGTGTTGGTGATAAACTTGAATAAATGCAGTTGTTTGAAGGAGACGTTTTCACAACAACATAAATAGATATTAGAGATGACTTATGAGCTGTTTACATTACAGATTATAATACATCATTAAACTAAAACTTTATTGTTTACAGACTTCAGAGTCATTGAAATGATTTTTGGGACGGTGGCAAAAAATAAATTGTATAAATCCTTGTAGACCAGCTGCTATAATCAAACAACAAAGGGATCGGTATCTGCCAATATGGATCATCAATGATCGGCAATTAGTATCAGCGGCAAAACAACCTGATCAGGGATCTATGAACGTTTTGTTTGCTCCATTTTTCTTTTGTGTTGATCCGATCCGTGTCTCTGATCTGTGATCCGAACCGTGAGTTTCATGATCACCACTACTGTTTAGTCTTTTAGATTTAAAAGGCAGGCTTGGGGTGAAGAAATTTGACTATACTTTAGCACTGATAAGTAGTATTTCAGGATAAATTATGTTTTTGTCCACAATGATCGTAGCATGGAGATTTGATGCCAGCACATCTGTAGTGGGGAGGAAAGAGCTCTGTGGTGTGTTTAGGGTTGGTGTTTCCATTCAGACAACAGATCATGGCTTTAATGCCAGAGCTAACTGGTGCTAACTAGCTTGTCTTGTATTGTATTGTTATTATAGATGAGACCGATAGACTTACACTCTCTAATAGCACCTGGACCTGCATTTGTGTACACTTTATGAGTGTACACAAATTAAATACAAGCTGTGTGAGTATGGTGAATGTCAGTGTCTGATCAAAATGCACTCTGTTTGACTTTAAGTGTGTGTGTGTGTGTGTGTGTGTGTGTGTGTGTGTG
>NW_022284060.1:0-4826 GCF_004355925.1 Anarrhichthys ocellatus
CTGTCTCTCTCTCTCTCTCTGTCTCTCTCTCTGTCTCTGTCTCTCTCTCTGTCTCTCTCTCTGTCTCTCTCTCTCTCTCTCTCTCTCTCTCTCTCTCTCTCTCTCTCTCTCTGTCTCTCTCTGTCTCTCTCTCTCTGTCTCTCTCTCTGTCTCTCTCTGTCTCTGTCTCTCTCTCTCTGTCTCTCTCTGTCTCTCTCTCTCTGTCTCTCTCTCTCTGTCTCTCTCTCTCTCTCTCTGTCTCTCTCTCTCTCTCTCTCTCTCTCTGTCTCTCTCTCTCTCTCTCTCTCTCTCTGTCTCTCTCTGTCTCTCTCTCCTCTCTCTTTCTCACATCGTCCTCGTCTCTTTTAGCTGGGCTCTACGTCCTGCAGGTGCGTTCATAACGCCATTAATTATTCACCCAATCACGCCCAGCCGTCCTGGTACTGACCCGGGATCAGGGTCCACCCAGCAGCTCGTCTGTCCCCGGCCCCGGTTTGACAGAGAGGCTGATCTGGGATCTGTCGGGGCCTCCAGCAGAGAACGCTCACTGCAGCAGAAAACAGCAGAATCTCATCTTACAGCTCCACTCGATTAAAGGACAGGGACTCACTAAAGTGTGTGTGTGTGTGTGTGTGTGTGTGTGCTGCGTATTTCTCTCTGGGTCCAGTGTTGTCCACTTAAAAATCAAAATAAAAACCTGTCTTTACCCGGTTTATTTTGAAGTTTTCAAGCTTTTCTTTTTATGCCGCAAAACAAGCAAAAATGTGGTAAAAAGCCCGATTCAGGTGCATATTCTGAATACGCTCAATACGTGTCCAAAGAATGCTCCGAAAACCTAATTTATATCGGCATATCTCACACGTCTTAATGCTCCATTCAGAATCAGGCCTCATTCAGAACATCCTGTTTTATGTCCGTCAGTGTTCAGACCACTGAGCTTTGTTTTGATCCCAAATCAGGACGTCAGGATGAACGTCTATTATCTACGTGTGGTACAGCCATTCAAAAAAGGATCATTTCAACATTATATAGCGTCAAAAAGAGCCGAAACAATCTGATACTGAACATATACGGTATAGACAGACAGTGGGGAGTAAGACGATTCTTCCAACAGGAGGATTTGTTGTGTGATATATGAGGATGTTTCTAAAAATGTCAGAGCCCACAGAGTTCTTTCTGTGTTTTTTTTTGCTGGAACTGCACATTTTCAAATAGTTTCTGCAGAAGAGAACCAGCCCTGTATTTGAAACAGACCTTCCAGACTGAGCTCAGTAGCTGCTGGATTGATTCGTGGTTCCCTGAGGATGAATCCTTTTCCTCGAGCGACACCGTGAGACATTTGTGGTTCAGAGAGAAATGTCTCCACAACTGTCGGATGCAATTTTTGGTGCAGACATTCATGCTCTTTGCAGATTTTGGTGATGGACTGACTGGTTTCATCCAGTGACAGCATGTGGTGCAGACGTCCCGTGTTGAAAACACGACCTCACAAGTTCCCTTTGAAGGCGGCGTTGACACTTTGTATCTGTGTGTTATCGCACGATGCTCCTGCATGTTGGGAGGAAACAGTCACGATGGCATAGCGAAGGTTTGACGTGTCACTTCCTGCTGGGGATCTCGTGTGGTGGAGTGTGTCGGGTCTCAGATGTTTCTGTCGCTGTGTGTCGGTGACGCATGTGTACGTGTGTGTGTGTGTGTGTGTGTAACGCTTTGCTTTTGCTTCACCTGCTGCCCAGGTAACCCTAAGACCCCGCCCTGCCATGCCATTGGCTCCGCTCTGCCCAATGAGCTTCCTGCTGCTTCCAGCGCCCAACAATCCCATAACGGTACAGATCACATGACTCTGTGTGTGCCACGTTCATACCGCTCCCCCCCCCACACTTCCTGTCTCACCTGCAGCTTGTCCTCTGTTTGGCATGTCTTTGTTTATCACCCTGGAGTGTGTTTATGTTCTGTGTCTGCTGATCAAGTCATTGCAGTGTCGCTGGTAAAATCTTCTTCTTCTCTCAATATATTTCCTCTTTCATTTGAGTAAATGCCGAAACATGCTTCACGTGCAAACACCGCATGAACGTCTGTGTTTAGAGATGCAGTTAAAGGTTGTGAACAGGCCTCAGCTACGAACGCTTCCTGTCTGCAGAGATGTTAGTGTCGGGTCGCACACAGGTGCTTCATCTCTCAATGAGGTGTTTCAGGGTTCTCCGTTAATACGCAGTCTAGTTTCATAAATGCGACAGATCAGCATCACTTGTAAGTAAATCTGGAGAAGCGTGGAAACAATCGGATAATAATCAGATTATAGAGCCAGGAAGTTTTTAAAATCCTGTTAAAAAGTTTTGAATTGTTTCGAAGATTCTCACTGCGATAAAATCAAGTTAATGTCTGAGTGATGTTAACATAACATGTCTTGTTTCTGGCTCATTCCATCATCTCTCAAGTCCGTTTGATATAAAAATGAAAGTTTGTGAAACTGAGGACAGATAATGCAAATCAAATCCTCATGTTTTCTGATATTTATATATATATATATTAATATAAATATATTTTACTGTATTTTTAAGTTGACAGGTGATGAATCAGACAGAAGTTCTGTGATTCTTTTTCTTTTTATTTTATTTTTATATATATATATATATTATATACATTATGATCAATTACTGCTCTACTAATATGACCTCATGTGGTTACTTCACTGACTCCCACGATGATGGGATTTTCAAAACCAACTGCGTATTACAAAGATCAATTTTACACTCTTTCCATGAACATGAGTCACATGATGTACAAAGACATTTAATAAGAACAAATCTAAATGTTATTACTTCACACATGTTGTAAATTCAGCAGCTTCACCAGTTCAAAATAAACATGAATGAAATCCAGACAATGAATGAATTTATTGCTTTAAGACGAACAAATCTGTGAGCTCCAACACCAACTCTATGTTTATTAACTACTTTGTCTATTTGTGTGTATATTAGTGTAGTTTTGTGTGTGTATTTGTGTATTTGTGTGTAACTGTTGGTGTGTACAGAGAGAAACATTGGTTCGTTTTCATCAATAGTTCACAGTTTACATTCAGCATTTCCACTTCTCCTGTGTGGCTAATGACTGTCTGGTTTGGACACACAGACACACACACACGCACACACACACGCACACACACACACACACACACACACACACACACACTCCCCCACCCTTATCACAACAAAGGGCTGCTCCACTTCCTGTCTTCCTGGCCCAGGGCTGTGTTTGCTGATGCATACATATCATTCTCAGCAGGGAGCTCTACACACACACACACACACACACACACCACACACAGACACACACGCCATATATCATACCAGACATTCACCATGTAGCTGTCTGTAAAACTTATTACACCCCACCTAGATCAGATCAAAACGCACACACACACACACACACACACACACACATTTCCAATCATTCCAGTCTATATTTCAGAAGCAGCCGCTGCAGAAATCCATGTTTTTTTTGTGCACTTTTGCTCTAAACCAGCGAGCAGTTTTCACTAGATTTCTAATGTACAAATTTCATAACCAGTTGTTTGAGACATAAGATTATTTTTATAATACATAGAATAGAAATAGAATAGAAGCATGCTGTGCAGTAAAAAACAAAGAGCCAGCAGCTGGTTAGCTTAGCTTAGCACAAACACTGGAATCAGGGGGAAACAGCTAATTAACAATATAAATGATATCTTGTTTGTGCTAAGCTAAGTAAAATGTGGATGCTGTCACGGTGCCTTCAGGTGCTGTAGGAAACATCCCCTCCCAGCCTCGTGGGACTGCAGCGGCTGCCTCTGTGTGGTCGTCCTCCATTTTCATGACGAAGCAGCTTTCTCTCAGTTCTGCTGCTTCACTTGTGCCTCAGAAGGTTAATTCATTCGGTTTATCGATCAGCAGCGTTGCTTTCTGTGCGAGGCGGCACTTTTCTGTTTGCAGTGTGATTCGTTTTTTTTTGGGGGGCGTTCATTGAACGTGACATTTACATCATCCTCCGACACCTTTCAGATTCACTGTCATCTGTGCGTCTAGTGTGAGTCATTTGAATTTTTATTACTTTGTTTTTGAATCAGTTGGTGACTTCCTGTCTCCACCCGGGATGGATCAGCCAATCAACAAGCAGCTCTCCAACTCGTCTGCTGCCCTCCACTCACCAGAGAGAGGTAATAATTATTTATACATACATACCTTTAACAACTTTAAAACTGTATATATATACATACATACATATATATATATGACACAAATATCATTTCAGACATATTGATGGTTTTGTGGGAGGAATTCATGGATTTAGCTCCAAGAAAAAACTTGTCTGCATCCACTACATTAAGAACATGATACTTCTGTCTTTTAAGATGTCCAGGTATATATAATACAAGTACTACTACTACTACTACTACTAGAACTGGTCAAATACATATATCTCTTTGAACTCAAGGAGAAGAAAGAGAGCATCTCTTTTATTTGTTATGATTGTTTTGCTCTTCGCTTATTGGGAGTTTCTGATTTTTTTGTGTCCACATCATGGTGTGTCTATTTGTGTGTGTGTGTGTGTGTGTATGTGTGTCTGTGTGTGTCGTTTCGTGACCCGTCAGTGTCTTTTGTGTCCCATCGAACAGCTTCCCCCAGCAACCACAGACCGAACAGAAGTTCCTCCAACCGCAGGAGCATCGCTGGACTCCCCGAGGAGACGTCCAGAGCCAAGACACCCACGGTCAACCCTCACACACACACACGCACGCATGCACGCACACACACACGCACACACGCACGAACGCACGCACGCACGCACACACATGCACGCACACACAC
>NW_022284061.1:0-4826 GCF_004355925.1 Anarrhichthys ocellatus
CTGTCTCTCTCTCTCTCTCTGTCTCTCTCTCTGTCTCTGTCTCTCTCTCTGTCTCTCTCTCTGTCTCTCTCTCTCTGTCTCTCTCTGTCTCTCTCTCTCTGTCTCTCTCTCTGTCTCTCTCTGTCTCTCTCTCTCTGTCTCTCTCTCTGTCTCTCTCTGTCTCTGTCTCTCTCTCTCTGTCTCTCTCTGTCTCTCTCTCTCTGTCTCTCTCTCTCTGTCTCTCTCTGTCTCTCTCTGTCTCTCTCTGTCTCTCTCTCTCTCTCTGTCTCTCTCTCTCTCTCTCTCTCTCTCTGTCTCTCTCTGTCTCTCTCTCCTCTCTCTTTCTCACATCGTCCTCGTCTCTTTTAGCTGGGCTCTACGTCCTGCAGGTGCGTTCATAACGCCATTAATTATTCACCCAATCACGCCCAGCCGTCCTGGTACTGACCCGGGATCAGGGTCCACCCAGCAGCTCGTCTGTCCCCGGCCCCGGTTTGACAGAGAGGCTGATCTGGGATCTGTCGGGGCCTCCAGCAGAGAACGCTCACTGCAGCAGAAAACAGCAGAATCTCATCTTACAGCTCCACTCGATTAAAGGACAGGGACTCACTAAAGTGTGTGTGTGTGTGTGTGTGTGTGTGTGCTGCGTATTTCTCTCTGGGTCCAGTGTTGTCCACTTAAAAATCAAAATAAAAACCTGTCTTTACCCGGTTTATTTTGAAGTTTTCAAGCTTTTCTTTTTATGCCGCAAAACAAGCAAAAATGTGGTAAAAAGCCCGATTCAGGTGCATATTCTGAATACGCTCAATACGTGTCCAAAGAATGCTCCGAAAACCTAATTGATATCGGCATATCTCACACGTCTTAATGCTCCATTCAGAATCAGGCCTCATTCAGAACATCCTGTTTTATGTCCGTCAGTGTTCAGACCACTGAGCTTTGTTTTGATCCCAAATCAGGACGTCAGGATGAACGTCTATTATCTACGTGTGGTACAGCCATTCAAAAAAGGATCATTTCAACATTATATAGCGTCAAAAAGAGCCGAAACAATCTGATACTGAACATATACGGTATAGACAGACAGTGGGGAGTAAGACGATTCTTCCAACAGGAGGATTTGTTGTGTGATATATGAGGATGTTTCTAAAAATGTCAGAGCCCACAGAGTTCTTTCTGTGTTTTTTTTTGCTGGAACTGCACATTTTCAAATAGTTTCTGCAGAAGAGAACCAGCCCTGTATTTGAAACAGACCTTCCAGACTGAGCTCAGTAGCTGCTGGATTGATTCGTGGTTCCCTGAGGATGAATCCTTTTCCTCGAGCGACACCGTGAGACATTTGTGGTTCAGAGAGAAATGTCTCCACAACTGTCGGATGCAATTTTTGGTGCAGACATTCATGCTCTTTGCAGATTTTGGTGATGGACTGACTGGTTTCATCCAGTGACAGCATGTGGTGCAGACGTCCCGTGTTGAAAACACGACCTCACAAGTTCCCTTTGAAGGCGGCGTTGACACTTTGTATCTGTGTGTTATCGCACGATGCTCCTGCATGTTGGGAGGAAACAGTCACGATGGCATAGCGAAGGTTTGACGTGTCACTTCCTGCTGGGGATCTCGTGTGGTGGAGTGTGTCGGGTCTCAGATGTTTCTGTCGCTGTGTGTCGGTGACGCATGTGTACGTGTGTGTGTGTGTGTGTGTGTAACGCTTTGCTTTTGCTTCACCTGCTGCCCAGGTAACCCTAAGACCCCGCCCTGCCATGCCATTGGCTCCGCTCTGCCCAATGAGCTTCCTGCTGCTTCCAGCGCCCAACAATCCCATAACGGTACAGATCACATGACTCTGTGTGTGCCACGTTCATACCGCTCCCCCCCCCCACACTTCCTGTCTCACCTGCAGCTTGTCCTCTGTTTGGCATGTCTTTGTTTATCACCCTGGAGTGTGTTTATGTTCTGTGTCTGCTGATCAAGTCATTGCAGTGTCGCTGGTAAAATCTTCTTCTTCTCTCAATATATTTCCTCTTTCATTTGAGTAAATGCCGAAACATGCTTCACGTGCAAACACCGCATGAACGTCTGTGTTTAGAGATGCAGTTAAAGGTTGTGAACAGGCCTCAGCTACAAACGCTTCCTGTCTGCAGAGATGTTAGTGTCGGGTCGCACACAGGTGCTTCATCTCTTAATGAGGTGTTTCAGGGTTCTCCGTTAATACGCAGTCTAGTTTCATAAATGCGACAGATCAGCATCACTTGTAAGTAAATCTGGAGAAGCGTGGAAACAATCGGATAATAATCAGATTATAGAGCCAGGAAGTTTTTAAAATCCTGTTAAAAAGTTTTGAATTGTTTCGAAGATTCTCACTGCGATAAAATCAAGTTAATGTCTGAGTGATGTTAACATAACATGTCTTGTTTCTGGCTCATTCCATCATCTCTCAAGTCCGTTTGATATAAAAATGAAAGTTTGTGAAACTGAGGACAGATAATGCAAATCAAATCCTCATGTTTTCTGATATTTATATATATATATATTAATATAAATATATTTTACTGTATTTTTAAGTTGACAGGTGATGAATCAGACAGAAGTTCTGTGATTCTTTTTCTTTTTCTTTTATTTTTATATATATATATATATTATATACATTATGATCAATTACTGCTCTACTAATATGACCTCATGTGGTTACTTCACTGACTCCCACGATGATGGGATTTTCAAAACCAACTGCGTATTACAAAGATCAATTTTACACTCTTTCCATGAACATGAGTCACATGATGTACAAAGACATTTAATAAGAACAAATCTAAATGTTATTACTTCACACATGTTGTAAATTCAGCAGCTTCACCAGTTCAAAATAAACATGAATGAAATCCAGACAATGAATGAATTTATTGCTTTAAGACGAACAAATCTGTGAGCTCCAACACCAACTCTATGTTTATTAACTACTTTGTCTATTTGTGTGTATATTAGTGTAGTTTTGTGTGTGTATTTGTGTATTTGTGTGTAACTGTTGGTGTGTACAGAGAGAAACATTGGTTCGTTTTCATCAATAGTTCACAGTTTACATTCAGCATTTCCACTTCTCCTGTGTGGCTAATGACTGTCTGGTTTGGACACACAGACACACACACACGCACACACACACGCACACACACACACACACACACACACACACACACTCCCCCACCCTTATCACAACAAAGGGCTGCTCCACTTCCTGTCTTCCTGGCCCAGGGCTGTGTTTGCTGATGCATACATATCATTCTCAGCAGGGAGCTCTACACACACACACACACACACACACACCACACACAGACACACACGCCATATATCATACCAGACATTCACCATGTAGCTGTCTGTAAAACTTATTACACCCCACCTAGATCAGATCAAAACGCACACACACACACACACACACACACACATTTCCAATCATTCCAGTCTATATTTCAGAAGCAGCCGCTGCAGAAATCCATGTTTTTTTTGTGCACTTTTGCTCTAAACCAGCGAGCAGTTTTCACTAGATTTCTAATGTACAAATTTCATAACCAGTTGTTTGAGACATAAGATTATTTTTATAATACATAGAATAGAAATAGAATAGAAGCATGCTGTGCAGTAAAAAACAAAGAGCCAGCAGCTGGTTAGCTTAGCTTAGCACAAACACTGGAATCAGGGGGAAACAGCTAATTAACAATATAAATGATATCTTGTTTGTGCTAAGCTAAGTAAAATGTGGATGTTGTCACGGTGCCTTCAGGTGCTGTAGGAAACATCCCCTCCCAGCCTCGTGGGACTGCAGCGGCTGCCTCTGTGTGGTCGTCCTCCATTTTCATGACGAAGCAGCTTTCTCTCAGTTCTGCTGCTTCACTTGTGCCTCAGAAGGTTAATTCATTCGGTTTATCGATCAGCAGCGTTGCTTTCTGTGCGAGGCGGCACTTTTCTGTTTGCAGTGTGATTCGTTTTTTTTTGGGGGGGCGTTCATTGAACGTGACATTTACATCATCCTCCGACACCTTTCAGATTCACTGTCATCTGTGCGTCTAGTGTGAGTCATTTGAATTTTTATTACTTTGTTTTTGAATCAGTTGGTGACTTCCTGTCTCCACCCGGGATGGATCAGCCAATCAACAAGCAGCTCTCCAACTCGTCTGCTGCCCTCCACTCACCAGAGAGAGGTAATAATTATTTATACATACATACCTTTAACAACTTTAAAACTGTATATATATATATACATACATACATATATATATATGACACAAATATCATTTCAGACATATTGATGGTTTTGTGGGAGGAATTCATGGATTTAGCTCCAAGAAAAAACTTGTCTGCATCCACTACATTAAGAACATGATACTTCTGTCTTTTAAGATGTCCAGGTATATATAATACAAGTACTACTACTACTACTACTACTAGAACTGGTCAAATACATATATCTCTTTGAACTCAAGGAGAAGAAAGAGAGCATCTCTTTTATTTGTTATGATTGTTTTGCTCTTCGCTTATTGGGAGTTTCTGATTTTTTTGTGTCCACATCATGGTGTGTCTATTTGTGTGTGTGTGTGTGTGTGTATGTGTGTCTGTGTGTGTCGTTTCGTGACCCGTCAGTGTCTTTTGTGTCCCATCGAACAGCTTCCCCCAGCAACCACAGACCGAACAGAAGTTCCTCCAACCGCAGGAGCATCGCTGGACTCCCCGAGGAGACGTCCAGAGCCAAGACACCCACGGTCAACCCTCACACACACACACGCACGCATGCACGCACACACACACATGCACGCACGAACGCACGCACGCACGCACACACATGCACGCACACACAC
>NW_022284062.1:0-4826 GCF_004355925.1 Anarrhichthys ocellatus
TATGTGTTTACACTGTTTGAATAATGTGCACGGTTTATTTTTCTATTTTTATGTTTTTACAACTTTATATATATATATATATATATAATATTCCCAAATACTATTAATATTGAGAGGAGAGAGGAATGTTGTAACAACATGATAATAGAAAAATAAACCGTGCACATTATTCAAACAGTGTAAACACATAAGATGCTAAATACTTAGATTCAGATGTGAGAGATATGTATGTCTTTTGTTAGGCCAAGGAAGAGGCAGCCTAAAAATGTTCAACCTCGCTGGTATTGCCAAGAATAGGAACGTGGGGGTTACTAATTGTAATGCTTTTTAAAAATATTGCGTTATCACAACATTAGATTTAATTGTGTGATCACAAGGAAATGTTTGCTTTCTGTTGCTGAACAAAATGTCTATGCTCAAGAAGAAAAGGCATGTGTGAGCAATATGAAAACATTCCATGATCTCAAAACAATTATTTTAATTAACTTGGCTATTGCCAGAGAACAAACTAGTTATGTTGAAAATATGTTTACAACCACAAAAAAGCAACAGTAAAACAAATCTTAACCCATACTCTTCCTGTAAATTATATTTGGTCATTTGCTGAAGGCATTATTAGCGAGAACAGGTGTTTCAACACAACAGATCTACATGCATACACTATTTGGCCTTTTACTACTATTAAATTCACTCACTGTATTGTGTAATGATTGGGTGGTGGCACCAGTCTGGTTCATTTTTTGTCTAATTAGTCTCCCAGGGTTTTGCATAAACTCGTTTTAAAAAGTTGTATGACAGGGTTATCTAATCTGGAAGACGGAGCGATTAGCAAGTCTTCAATTTGGCTAACACTTGGTCATTTCACTCATTGTCACACCTTAAACCATATAGGAGGAACTAATAGATTACATTGACTGTGGTAATGTACTTAGGGTTGAATGACAACCTGTGTACTGTCTTCCATGTTTTGACATTACTAATGTAAAGCACAAGACTTGCTACCTGTCAAATTCAGACCTCCATAAACAGGAAATGCACCGGTTCCATAATTACAAAGTGTTTTAAAAAATAATATTGTTAATTTGATATTTATTTGTTTCTAAAACCCAACAGCAATTGAGACAAATGAGAGAAGAGCTTCAAATTATGTTGTGACATAGTAATACATAAAATATGTTGGGGTGGGAGTTTGGTGAGTAAGTAGTGAGTTCTCTTTTGGTGTCCATGATGTTTGTACAAGTATCTCGGTATTCAACCACAGTCACAGGACATAAGAATCCTTAAAGGTCCTGCAAGTGTACTTGGCAACTGATCCACACAAATACATTTTCGTTTTAAAATGGTGTTATAAAACGAAATCTCCGTACACATGAGCTTTTTAGCACCCTAGGTCCTGTTTGATACTTAAGATCTTCTTCTATATTTCCAACACACTCTCAAATAGACAAATTTAGTGTAAACAAAATAAGCATAGATGGGAAAAGGAAAGTCCTCTGTTTATTGTCCATCACCCTCCTCAAAGCCACAAACCATGCCTTCAAATGTCCGCTCCGTGGGGCTGATTACTCTTATATACAACAATAGCTTGCGTCCTCCGCATTTAGGCAGTAGCAGCATTATAAAAAGCAGAATTTAAATGTGTAACAGCTGTTAGCATAGACAACAAGGTCAGCAACTCCAGTAATTAGTTGTCCATGTTGAATTAACCACAGATAGTTGCTCGATAATCAAGGCTGTCGTTTTTTGTTTTTTTTCGGCGGCGTGATGAATCAGAGAAGGACTCGTCGTGACTGCTAAGATCCAAACAAGTCATGGATGTGAGTGTCCGCGACATCGTTTCCAAAGGGCTCCGTTTCTGCTCATCCAGACTAAAACGCAACCCCGGAGTTTTTAAACTAAGACTACATCAGCCGCGTCTGAAACACTGTAGTAGTGGGGACGCTAGGCGTAAACGTAGCAAACGTTATACGTATTAAACAAAATGTAGGAGTGTTGATGTAGCTTGAGGATGTATCAGATGGTACTTTAGCTGAGATTGAATAAGAAGTCTCACTGTGCTGAAGGTTGAGTGTGACAATAGGATGAGGAAAGCTATTAATATTGCAATATATCACCATATAGTGTCTTTCAATGCATTAGGAGTATTCTGGCATCAGTACCGAAGTACCGGTTTTTTAATATATATTTTTTTCTTGCGTCATTCATGCCGACGTGCATCTTCGGTTGTTATGCTAAGCTTTCTGAAAATCAGCTGCCAGTTTGATATTTGACGTTAAAACAACGGCATGTTTATGTAGCCCTGTATGTAGGAAAGGCTGCATCTCTTAACCTTTTATAGACTGTCACATTAACTCTGCTCAATAGAAAAGTCACACTGCTGTTTGTTTCTAGATAGACTGCTTTATTCAACTGTGACTTAATTGATTAATTAATTGAAAAACTGAATCACAGCATCATGTTTCTCGTTACAAAAATACAAAGGGCTCATCATTAAGGTTGGCACTAGGACTGTCGCAAGCAATCCCAAAACAACTATTGATAGAGGGAGAGAAATGTACTTTAACAGTGTATGGAACATCACTGTTGATAAGATGAGAGACCTCTTTATTCCTAATGGTGGACATAGCTTCTGTAGCGGGTTTTGTGCCCACATCAGTTTATAGGTAATAATAATTAGTAGAATACTCAAAATTAAAATCATTGATAGCTACAGTGCTACGTCAAACGTATTGCTTAGCTATGGCACACACTGGATTCCCCCCCAACCCCTCCCTCCCCTCTAAACTCTTAACAGGTAAGTACTCCTGGGGGGGATTTTCTGGCCGTTTTAATGGCCATGGTAACTTTAGTTTATTGTATTTTAATGTGATGTGCTATGAGCTTTATCTTGTGATGCTGCAACTACTGCAAAACATTGCTTTTAAAGTGTTTAACGGTCATAGCCAACTGGCTAATTCCACCATTAAATCTCCATGCACACTAGATGTTGAGGGTGAATTTAACAACAGTCGGTAGCCAGATATTGGTTGACCTTAATTGATGACTGGCAATTTCATGAGCCACTTGGCTTCCACAACCGATTATGGTCTGTTATTCTGTGAGAGTGCAGTTTTTTTTTTTTTGTTTTTTTTTTTGTCAGAATTGGTGTTGCAGATGTTAATTTCCTCTTCCTCACCTTCTATTGAAGAGTTTCCTTGACTGACTCATTTTGATCTTGGCTTTGCTGATTCCCCAAAGCTTTCTCTTTCAAAATGACCCGTCTGTCTTTCTCACATCCCTTAGGTTTGGTTTTATTGCTTACCCTCTTTGTTATTTATTAGTGCAGCTTGGAGAGTAACTTCGAGCATTTAATTTGATGGAAGGATCTCCTCACTCTCCACTTTTATTGTTGTCATATATGAATGAGATTGCATTGATTTATGATCGATATCGGGATATAAATATACAGAAACCAGCAACTCGGTATCGCATATTTCTGAGTAAAATATTAGCAGTTTACCACTTTATTTTCCTTATGAATAGTACATTTTTTGAGCTGCTAGTTAGAGTAATTTGAGAGCATTTTAATTTTATACAAAATAGTTTGTTGCAGTCCTGCTATGGTGCGAGTCTGAAGAACTGACTTTTCAGCCAGGGAGTCGATTTGGCCAGTTTGCAAAATTATTGTCTTTGCTTAGCTTGGCGACATTTAGAGCCAACATTCATCTTCTGATCTCACCCGTATGTATTGAGTGACGAGTCTGGATGCTCAAAAAAAATCTAATTTTCCTCTAATTTCTTAGAGGAAATTTGATTTTGCCAAATCATGAAAATGAGATGAGGAGTCTGCAGTCACGTTCGTGTATGTGTAGTTCATGCAAATGTTCATAAACAGAGAGAGGTACGTAGTGTGAGAAAGCAACGCAGATGCCTGTTAAGAAATAAAGGCCCAAGAGAGGCATAATGGCCAGTTTGATGTGAAGTATGTACCATTAACACAATCTTAACAACTTCTTGTCCAGTCACAATAAAATAACAAATATGCTAAATTATTGTTGAACCATTTAAAGATTTCCTGGCCTGATAAACACTGGTACAGAAATAAGCGACTGCATATGTAACGAGGGAAACCATACCATGGCTACTATAGCCTTTGTAAATCGTCTGTAAGCCTCTTAGGTAAAGAATAGGAACATTTATGTAAGGACGCACAGTATTCCCTTGTGTTCTGCTCTAGGAGTTGTCTTTTTTATTACGATGGATTCTTTTATTTTCAGGATGAATGGATCCGACACAATGCGCTTGAGCATCTTATTTTTATAGCACAACACTGCTTTGTTGCATACCTCAACAGACTAGGCCGGTATATTAAATAATTTAAGAAAAGGAAAATAAGAGTTGGCAGGAAAGTGACCTTCAAAATGAGGTGGAGGTGGTTGGGTACTAATGCCGATCAGTGGAATGGAAAATAAAGTCTTTATCAATATACTAATCATTATCCTACCTGGTAAAGATATACTTAAATACTTATGAAATAACACAAATTAAAGTCTTTAGTGGTGGACAGCAAATGTCCTCCTGTCTGAGCCTCATTTCAATGAATATTTAGGCTCTTTATCGTGTGAATCATAAGAGGAATCGGTATGACTTGAGTTGTTCCAACACCAAATCCAGTATCGGAAAAGCCAGTGAACAGCCTCGGCTTCAAAACAATACAGTGATTTACTTTTTCGGCCATACAGCCCTAATGCTACACTGGAAAATCTGTCACACTAGATGATAAAGGAAAGTTCTGTGGCGTTCATTCTCTGTATGCATTTGTTCATGTTTTACAAAGGGTTTAACCT
>NW_022284063.1:0-4826 GCF_004355925.1 Anarrhichthys ocellatus
GTGTGTACACTTGGTAAAGTGGGTCATTCTGGGCAGTATGGGGTTAATCTGTCCAAGATGGTTAATCTCTAACCACGGTCAAACCCTGGCCTCAATGCACACACACGCACACATGCACACACCTCATAGTACAACCTTAAGTCAATGAGTTGTGAGCCTCAGAATGCCACTTAGTTTAGGATCAGCCATAATGACACACACACACGCGTATGTATATCCAGCTGTTCATAAGGGGCTAGGCGTTGGCTTTCTCCTAATTAGATGATGTCTCAGCAGACACACAGGCTGATCCAGTGACTCCTCCCAGTCTCCCCAGTGAAAAAGCACAAAGTGTGAGTGTGTGTGAAGAGGGGGTGTCCGTCACCTCCCTTCTGTTCTGTCTCTATTGTACAAAGCACAGTAACCTGATACCACAACCTCTGAATACTAAGCTGTTAACTCTCTTCACTCCTGCTGGGTTTTCTGTCTAACGCTGGAATAAGTAACCAATTCATTGTTTGACAGAAAATCAATCCAAGACATTTAAGACAGTAAAATGACCACTTGGTGGTGATAGCCTGTCAAATGTGAGGATTACCATTTACAATGTTTAATATCATTGTAGACGGAAACCTACAAAGTAGCCTATCCTCACTGACTGGAGAAGCTGCGCCTAGAGGCTGGTTGGCATTTTTCTTTGATAAATGACTTAAGGCTCAGTAGGCGACTTTTATGAAAATCACTTTTTGTCATATGTGCTGAAACTGTCATTAGAACAGACATTAGAACAACCATGAGCGACAAAAGCAACAGAACCAAAGCCGAGCGTGGCCCGCTACACTGCTGCAGAGTCGCAGTTGAATTGTTGCGTTTAATGGCACTAAGAACTGGTTTTCAGAACTAGGGGAATCAAAAACAGAATTGGTTGACGCTTCACCGCGTTATTGGAGCGCTGAAACAATTGAGACCGGCTCCACTTTGATCTGTAGGCCGACACACCAGCCACACTAGGAAGTCCACTGTCTTATAAACTACACCTTTTAAACAATGAATGAATTAACAAAATTATTGGTTATTCTTTTTCTGTCATGGACTAATCGATGAATTAATTGTTTCAGCTCCAGTTTATAGTATGCCCACTTCTTCAGTTACCACTTTATGTAAGAACCATTATAAATCGGATACACATGGCAGTTTAAGTGGCACGATGATTACATTTAGTCAAGAGCACAAGTCCCAACATGTGAACCAGTGACAATATTCTTCTTTTGCACTGAGACAGATACAGATTTAATACTAGAGAGACGGACAGAATTGAAACAGACAGCGCTACAGTGACAGGACCAAATGACAAAGCACTCGATTGTTTGGATAAAATGGGACGCTTCATCCAGAGGTTGGTCAGATTACAAATGTTTGCAGGCTGTCAATGGCAAGCAATACAATCAACCTCTTTTATTGCCTCAACATTAAACTTCCATGAGTGTGAGGAATTTTTGAGAACGTACTTATTCAAGCTGGGACACAAGTAGCTCTACTGTTGGTGTAAAATGAAAAGAAAGAAAATAAATCTCAATGCAGACATCACTGTGTCAGGAAGGAGAACGTTTGTTTCTGTCAGGCCGAGGGGCAGATCCGGGACTCAATCGCAGATAAGACACAAGAGACGAGGTGAAGTTCAAACTCAGGAATCTTTACTCGAAAAAAGGTCAAAAACAAACTTAAAGCGACTCCAACGGAGCGGGCAAAAATATCCAAAAAAAACAAAAGAAGGGCAAAGGTACACATCAAGAAGGAACTCTGGAACACCGATCAAACACGAGGAAGGCACAGAACGAACAGACAGGGAACAAACAAGGACGATCTGACAACCAGAACAGGGAAAGCAGGGGAGTATATGTGTGTGGGGTGATGAGGAGATTGAAGGCAGCTGGGTGGACTGGGCAGGTCAGTGGGATGAGTGTAATCAGGGGAAACACACACACACACACACAGAAACACAGGAAACACACAGAGACATGAGGAAGCTAACGGGATGTTACAGTTTCTCTCTTTCTATCTGAGTGTCGGTGGTACTGTGAAACTGTGGCTCTTGTGAAAGACGTTTTATTGTTGTGTAGTAACATAAGAAAAGCTCTCCCCTCCTCTCTTTCTCCCTTCACTTTACTCCTTGGTCACCGTGGGAACAGCAGAACAAAGCCCTGAGCCTACGTGGGATGTTTTGAACTCCATATCCTCAGGCCTACTTCGTACTCACTCGTCCTGGCCGGGTGGATTGTGATATTTAGTGTGTGTGAATTGATGCATGTGTGTTTGTGTGTGTGTGTGTGTTGACCCTGGTCAAACCCGTCGACAGTGTTTTATTGCCCCTAACTAACTGCTGTTTTAATGTGTGTGTGCGTGTGTGCTGGAGGGGTGAGGCTGCACCGTGAGGTTACTACAGATCTGACTTTACTTTGATGAAACACATCAATACTGGAGTAAATATTGATATTTCTTACCAAATGTATAAAAACAATTCTGCATTTTATAGTTTAAAATGGCTCAAAACGCCATCCACTATTTTCAAGCACAACTCTTATAGCGGCTGGCTAGTTAGCTAGCTAACCCCTCCATGTTATTGTGCTAACGTTACGCTGGTTACAGAAAATGAGCAGAACAGCTGGGTGTATGTTCCCCGCTGCTAGGAGACTACAGCCGGGTGTTGGGTTAGCGCTGGCTGAAGCTCAGCTGCTACAGACGACGGTTCCTCTCTGAAGCAAGCTTCAGGGAGAGCAGTTAGCCAGCGGCTCGGAGTTGACCCTAATTAAACCACCATCACTCCTAAAGACACACACATCTTATTCAAAGATTAACACAACATTATAGTTTTCTGATTATCAGAAAGCTAGGTGAAAAAAATGTGATCCACAATTATATTACTTTATTATTATAATTCTAATACTTTTGGTCCAAAATAAATACATATGGAAATAGGGTGTTTTTTTTTTTTTTTTTTGTTCCTAAATGTTAATTCAAAGGGAAATATTGTACTTTTCTTACTGCAATTCATTATTTGATAACTTGTGGTGACCTCGTGGTTGATTCGGGCAATGAGCCTCACACAGCAACAGGCTGAAGATGAGAAGAGCTGAAGCAGCATCAGCCCTTGACCAGTGACTTCAAAATAAAAGCATCTATTTTTGACCAGAAGAATTTACATTGTGGATCAACTTGTTTGTTGGCTTTCTGATAATCAGAGAATCATACTGTTGTGTTTATTCTGGAAGAAGATATTTGTGTCTGTTGGAGTGCGTGGTGGTCGTCTAATAAGGGTCTCCTGATAGGTTGGTCCTTACGGTGTGAGTGTGTGTTGTGTGGCTGTCCACAGCTCTTTTGGACTGGTAGAAGGAAACAACTGAGGGCTAATGTTCCCTGTGTCAATAAAAAAAACACATAAAAGAAAGGACAGCAGAGGAGTAACTATGGAGGGAGGAATGAGCCTCTCCCTGTCTCTGTCAGTCGGCCCTCGAACCGTGTACTGTAACTTCATGCAACCGTCACTCACTTTGTACAGACGGAATCAGACGCTGCTAGCTATGTTTGCCTCCATATCATAGCATTTACACACAGACTGTCTTAGGACCCACTTATAAGACTTCAGTTAAATCACATGGAACATTAGGCCATGGGCCAGTGAATAAAGGAATAAAGAACTTTTGTAACTGGCCGGCAATGTCTTGTAGACCTGGACTATTTGACACCAGTTACGTTCATTCTTGAAAACATTGGGCAAGTGCAGCCACATTTAGATGACAAACTGTGTGAGTGATCTTGCAAAACTGTGATAACATTTGAACCACAAGTGGCCCTGCAGCTCGCTGCTTAGTAGTTGTGTAACGGACCAATGTCCAGCCGTACGGATCGTCCCTCAGGCTCTGTTCGTTTAAATGAGTACTGGGTGAAGGTAGACTATAACGTTGTCATGATGTGTTCACATGTGATCTGTAAAATGTAGTGTTGGTGATAAACTTGAATAAATGCAGTTGTTTGAAGGAGACGTTTTCACAACAACATAAATAGATATTAGAGATGACTTATGAGCTGTTTACATTACAGATTATAATACATCATTAAACTAAAACTTTATTGTTTACAGACTTCAGAGTCATTGAAATGATTTTTGGGACGGTGGCAAAAAATAAATTGTATAAATCCTTGTAGACCAGCTGCTATAATCAAACAACAAAGGGATCGGTATCTGCCAATATGGATCATCAATGATCGGCAATTAGTATCAGCGGCAAAACAACCTGATCAGGGATCTATGAACGTTTTGTTTGCTCCATTTTTCTTTTGTGTTGATCCGATCCGTGTCTCTGATCTGTGATCCGAACCGTGAGTTTCATGATCACCACTACTGTTTAGTCTTTTAGATTTAAAAGGCAGGCTTGGGGTGAAGAAATTTGACTATACTTTAGCACTGATAAGTAGTATTTCAGGATAAATTATGTTTTTGTCCACAATGATCGTAGCATGGAGATTTGATGCCAGCACATCTGTAGTGGGGAGGAAAGAGCTCTGTGGTGTGTTTAGGGTTGGTGTTTCCATTCAGACAACAGATCATGGCTTTAATGCCAGAGCTAACTGGTGCTAACTAGCTTGTCTTGTATTGTATTGTTATTATAGATGAGACCGATAGACTTACACTCTCTAATAGCACCTGGACCTGCATTTGTGTACACTTTATGAGTGTACACAAATTAAATACAAGCTGTGTGAGTATGGTGAATGTCAGTGTCTGATCAAAATGCACTCTGTTTGACTTTAAGTGTGTGTGTGTGTGTGTGTGTGTGTGTGTGTGTGTG
>NW_022284064.1:0-4825 GCF_004355925.1 Anarrhichthys ocellatus
GTTGAGACATAAGTCCTCTAATCCTTGATATATTCTTCAGGTGATAGTAGGCTGATTTTGTAATTGTCTTGATATGGCCGTTCAGGTTGAGGTCTGAATCTATAACTACACCCAGATTTCTGGCTTGTTTGTGGTTTTTAACATCAGATTAAAGCTGAGCGCTGACTTTCAATCGTTCGTCCTTGGTACCAAAAACAACTACTTCTGTTTTATCAAAGGGAAGAGGAGGAAAACTGGAGCACAGCAGGAGACCTGCTATCTTAGTTCTGTTTACGTATTGCTGATGAAAACACTACATTTCCTGATTTGCTGCTTAAAATTAAAAGCCGTTAAATAACAGGGGACTTTTATTGTGAAGAATGTATAGCAAAATAAATGTGTTTATCACCTAATTAGCAGAGCTTTGTGAGGAGCTATTCTTCAATATAACAAGTCTACTTACAGTAGTCTGCAGAGAGGACTGGTAAGCAGCACCAATAAAAGGGGAATTTAGAGGAAATGCAATGTGTTTATCCACCGCTTTACAGACAAAGAATTATATCCGATAAGTGTGGACACATATGAGGACACAGCTGACACCATCTGCTGCACCACATCACAAAAGTCACATTGAAAATACAAGTGTAACTACGGCATAAGACACACGGTGATTAACTCAAGAACTCCATAAACAATAATAAAAATAAAACATGATATCATATATATAATGATAATATATATAATTTATAGTAATAAGTATAAGTGATACAGATTAAAGATGGAACTTTGTCTCAGAGAGGAAATCCACCCCGTTGACAGGAACAAACCTGGGCACCAGTGTTGGGTTAGACCACGACATTAGATGGGTGGGGGTTGAAAGGCTCACCTGTCCTGCTTTACTGAAACGATGACCGGCCAGGATCATGTGGAAGGCAAACTTGCGCACCATGGGATTGCGCATGTTAATAAAGCAGTGGGCAGCCTGTTCCAGCAGCAGAGCACTGCGCAGGTCAGAGTCCTGCACATAGAAGTGAAATAAAAAGGTCCAAGCAGAATGAATCCACTGCAATTTTACTTGATAAATCTACTTTCATAAGTGAATCCATTATTTGGCATGAAAAGGTAACATTTTAAAAGTTTCCACAGTTCTCAGGTCATCTGGAAATTGCATTCACATTTTCTTCAGTTTTGCATGACAGTATGCATTTCTTGGGTATTGCGGTATTATACTGTAAACATTTAGAATTTTCATGCAGTGATCAATGCAAATGCAGATCCAACAGTTCTGATTGCATAAAAAAAGTAAACTTCTTTATTCAGATTTACTGCATGTGTTCTTTAACCTATGACAGTTTTCCTAAAATTAGATTTAAAATAAATGATAACCCCTGTATCATGATACGTATGGTAAAGACGAGGGCTTCCTCACCTCGCTGGTCATCTTAATGAGCAGAGTTGCAGCCTCTGAGTATTTAACCTGACTCTTGAGTATCTCAGCACTGAGTAATGCACAGCGCTCAGCCAGCACCATGCTCCTGTAGAGGGCAGAAGGGAGAAAACACGTTGGAGGGATATTATGAGGCACCTCTCCATACTCAGTGAATCACTACAGTAGATGGAGTAACAGCACGGGAGCAAAGCTATGTACATCTCTGAACCAGGTCTCAAAGTGGTCTCGAAGAGCGCACCTGATCACGCACAGCCTGGAAACAGGGTGCATTTGCAATTTATTTAATTTATTCAACAGTTTAAAACTTCTCAGATGGCATCTATGAACCCAAACCCTTGAGAATAACTGCAGCTGAAAACCCTGCTGTCATGTGTCACCACTCAGGAAATTAGACATAATAAGGTCATGAAACTCCCATTAGGGTGCACAAAGAAAGTGACCTCACATTAGCACAATTAGCCTGCTACCCAAAAACTGATAAACTGAGAGCAGGCAGAAAAACATTCAGGAAGTAGGTCATACTTGCAGACGTCTCTGTACGTCTGTATGGCGGTGTCCATGTAGTGTGCTGGGTAAGGTCTGGGAGCTCCAGCCTGCAGAAAGGCGGACACTGCAGCCATTTCCTACAGAGGATGTCAGGATGAGTGGACAGAAGATGAGGAGAGATGGAGTGAACAAGAAAGGAAGGAGGAAAGAACAGAGAAGTCATGATTAGAATTCGACATGCGGTGGTAAGCAATGGAACGCGCCATTGCTCGGTTTAATCCACTCAGGGGTTACTTGGTCTGGTATGACTCGTGTTATCCGATTTTAGATATTACTGTGGAACTGACTTTAATACTCAAGCAGAGCAGGGTTCTGTCAAACGGGATGCTGTGACTGGTCTGATAGCTTTCTTTATTTTGGATTCTTTTCCATTCGCTCACAAGGTAAGCACCACCAAGTAAGTTTCACCGTTTCACACTCTCTCTGAGGATCACGAACTTGACACACACACACACACACACACACACACACACACACACACACACACACACGTCACAACCTTGGATCTGATGATGAACGTGCTGTTAGAGAGGCCTGCTTGAGACCACGCTGCCTTAACGCAGAGGTACAAGATAGAGAATATACCGGGGACTTAGGAGTTTGCAAATGAGTTGACGATGCCCATTTGTTACACTTCTGGCGTATATCACATCTATAGTCTTAGTTAAGGGAAAGAACACCACAAGAGATATGTATTAGAAATATATTAGTCAGGTCACAGCTTCTAAGAGTTATAGATATGTTGGATTAGAACAAATTTATGAACTATTATACATTTCAAAGTTTTAATAATAGTTTTGTTAAAACAAAAAACTGAAAATGTTTGACAGAGTGCCATGAACATTTGTCTTGGGGAATTAAAGCTATAAACACTTTCAAATGGATCATTGTTTGCACTACCCTGTGAAAATCAATCTAAAATGAAAACCACGGTAGCTAAAGCATTCATTTATTTTGCAGCTGACAGCCAAGTCGACCACAATGTACACTTGTGATGATGTCATAGTTCAAATAACGTTATTGTGTTGTTTCTCCATTCAGAATTGTTTAGGAAAAATATGTTGTGTATATGTACATGGTTTAATTACTCGCATAACCTTTTAGCTCAGGTTGTACAGGTTTTAGGGATATGAAGCATTTGAAGATACTCCAAGAAATGACATCACAATAGGCAGAAATACCTAAGTAGGCAGTGAGTTTAAAGGGTTAACACATGGTCCTCATCAGGACACAGAAAGATGTGTGTGTGCGTGTGTGTGTGTGTGTGCGTGTATGTGTGTGTGTTCTCACCAGTGCCCCTGCAGCATACAGCATGGCCTGGTCTGACAGAAAGTCTTTCTTGGCCGTGTGGTAACAGCTGTAGGCGAGCTCGTAGTGCTGGACCAGGAAGCACAGGTCGGCCATCTTCCTGATCTGCAGCTCAGGGGCTTCTGGGGGATATCTGACACCACAGATGAGAAAGATCAAACCAGCAATGCGTATGGTGTTCACGGTGGTAATGTATCAATACATAAATGAATCATATGAAGGGTGATGCTTACAAAAGGCCACATGTGCTCTTTGGTTCACTGATGCCCTTCTCTGGAACTTTCCCTCCACCGAACCACTTCTTGGTGGCAGTGAACAGAGACCGACTCAGACCTTTCCTGGAGACTAGCTGTGGACGGAGAGGCAGAGCATGTGTCTGAGTGCTGGGGTGTCAGGCTTCACGGAGCCAACTCAGCTAGTGTTGCTCTCACAGTCTATGGGGGCCATAAAGCAGTGGTGGGCCGTCAGGGCCAGCTAAGCCTTCTCTGCTGGCCTAAACACAATCACAAAGTTATAGCTATTTTATAATTGTTCTTAAATACACTACATGTATTGTAATTTCTAAAAATATTTTCCCCATTATCTTATTTTCTCATTGCACAGCTACTGTCTTCCTCAGCTGCTCTGCTTCCAGTGCAGCTTGTTTTAAGTAGAGCTTTTATCCAATCAGATCTCACCTCTGTGTCTCTAGGTAAGAACAGAGGCAGAGGCCTGCAGACTCACAAGTGAATCCATGTGCAGTTTAAGTGAATGGGGACGATATTGTTGATTGTCATAGTCTTCAACCAATCAGATCTTTAGTTTGACATGTTGGGCGTATTCTTTGACGTGTCAGAGCCTGCTAGCTGGCCTACAAGTACATCAGCATTAACGGGCAGCTCAGTTTGCAGGTGCAGCGCTGCAGTGAGGTGCAGCATGTGCTGTGATTGGTCAGTGGGTGAGCACGTGACTATTGTGAAACGAAACTTAACATAGCCATCAGAGCTTAGTTGGAGTAGTAAGAGTTCAAATTGAAAGATATGGAAGAAATTATGACATTTTTAGCATTTTGCTTGGTGTAGTTTATACATTTTTTTAACCTCGCTGTGTTTTTTTAACACTCAATGGCTGAAGGAGGAGGAACTGATTTCTGGATAAGGACATTTCCAGAAAAACTGGACATCGTATCAAAGGGTCGGTCAACCCCACAGCTAGCAGCCCTGACCCAGCATGGAACGGTATTTCTGGCTGACAGCGTCAGAGAAGCGTTGCACATTTTATGTATAAGAATGCGTTTCATTTGCAACTGAGCTCTTGGTGTTTGGAGCTACGCTACGCTAACCAAGGCAGCTACACGACAGGACACGCACAAGCTACGTGCTTTTGAAAACTTTTGGAGAGACCAGAGTGGATCTACAACTCAAAGAACACGTTCGCAGGAGGACTCCGGCTGGAACTGAACCGCACCGATGTTCTGAACAACCGCGTCATTAAACTCTTTGTTAACAAAGACAGGAGGATGGACTTTGTCTTTAAGTGAACAGCAGCTTTGGTAAATGAAGT
>NW_022284065.1:0-4825 GCF_004355925.1 Anarrhichthys ocellatus
GCGACGAAGTCGTCTCACAGTAAGAGGCTTGGTGCCTGAGCATAGTTAGGTCATAATGTGTTTAATACCTTGCTGTGTTTTGTTTAAGTTGCTGTATTGTTATAACGTGTTTTTCTATTTGCTCACAGACTGCCGAGTTCCGTTAGTGCTGTGCAGAAATTATTGTTGTGTTCCATACTGCTGCAATAGTGTTGTGTTAGGGATCATCACCGCGAGCGAAGTTGGTAATTGTGACCTGATCAGTTTAACAGACCAAAACCGCGGCTGGCCGAATCTAAGTTCGCCAGTCGGGGTTCTGTGTGATAGAGAAGCAGTGTTTTCATTTTTTTCTCTTCTTTTCTCTTCTTTTACCCCACACACACACACACACACACACACACACACACACACACACACACAGTGTCATACACATATAGTATTATATACATACAGTTTAGCTAACTATCTCAGACACGTGTGTGTCAACGTGGTCTCTATTTGAGTCTTCTGCCAATTTGTAGTTTCACGTGGAGTGGTCACGTTTTAGATTACGTTCCGCCTGAGTGCTACTTCTGAGTAGTTCCTCACTCTCCCCCCACACACACACACAAACACATACATGCACATCAAGGGCGTAGGTTTGGTCTCAGCATTGGAAGTGACACTGCAGTCGTCGTCCCCCACCATCTAAAAAAGTCTTAGTTGATAATATCATCTTGATATTATGTTGGACAGGCAAACTTTATTAAAATATATTAACATTTGTGTAACTTGGAACTGATTTAAACATAATAACAGTAACAAAACCTTAGTTTAAATACAAAACAGTATTCTGCACCAAATAAATAATAATAATAATAAATAATTAAATAAATGAATAAAAAAAGTTCTGCTAAAATGCCGATATACAGTAACAGTATATTCTATATCCAACATATATATAAAACACTTTTCCCAGTTGTGCAGCCAAAAAAAGACAAAACAAATTAAAATAAGTCTATTCTGCAGCACTTAATAGGCTATAAATAAGGTGCTTTTCTCCTTTATGCAATTATTAGTAGTGCTGGGCAACAATTACAATTTTTAATCGCGATTAATCGCATGGATGTTCTGCGATTAATCCCGATTAATCTCATTGTTATGGCAAAGTTCAATAATGAATTCAAAAGTAGTGTATTGCGCACTTTTATTTTAAAAGTACTGCTATATGAACAAAAGGGCAACAACGTTTGGTTTGCAAACACTTTAAACAAACCAGGTGCTTTTCAACAGCAGTATTCCCTTTACACAGTAGCAGTTCTATCTCTTCACTATCTGTGCTCAGTGTGTGACTGTATGTGAAACGTTCCACTGCTGTGCAACAGGAATAAAATGTTTCAGCACGTTTCAGCAAAATTGTCTGTCTTCATGACAGTCAGAGCAGCTCTACTGTTCATCAATATAATGCTGTAACTCCGAGGTGATGATGGTTACCCAGCGATCAAAGAATAAAGACACTTTACGCACAATTTAGGTGTATTTTCCCTTTAACTCACGAGACAGGTAACATGTTTTATACTTAATGTGAATATAATTTATACTTTGTTGGCATCTTATTCTGAAAACCGGATGTCCATCTGAAGAAACCGGATGTTGTCTCACGTTAATCTTTCCGCTATCTTTCAAAGTCCTTCGCTCGCTCCCGATCTGTGCCGTTTGAATGCGTTTACCGTGAATTTCAGCATATAGGTGCACTAAAATGTAAGTGTCTGCTGAGTTGACCACGGAGATCTGAGTGTCTGCTGACTTTACCGCAGCGATGTCCAGTAGTCTCCATTCCTCCACCGCTGCCAGTGAGCACCGGGCTTTCAAAATTAAAAAAACGCGCTATAAAATAATTGTCGGCGTTAATTAATTAATAATAATAACGCGTTAACTTGCCCAGCACTAATAATAATACCAATTAGTTTGCAAATATATTGTGCAAAATTATTTTTTCCAACAGGCAATTCAAATTAACAAAATATTGGTGGGGACAATTGTGTCTTTCCCAAACTTTGGTCGTGACTAGTCCTTATGGACCCTATGCAAACCTACGCCCTTGATGCACATACACACGCACGCACACACACTCTCACCACAGATTGTTTGTTGACTTTAGATAGTAGGCTCATAAATGTATAAGTAGTTGTTAGTTTTAGATATTATTTGATTTTGATCAATGTTATTAGAATTTATTAAACTCTGTTATACTTTAAAGATCAGCTTTCTGTGATTACTTTGTGCGTGTGTATTGTGATAATAGCTGGATATCGTGGCCTGTGCTCGAATTCAAATCTTCACTGTTCACTCTAAATGTGGAATAGTACTTTGACTATTGACATTGTGAGTGAACACAAATTATGAGACTTAATTTATAGTTTTTGTTATTGGTCCCTGATCTCAGGGTGGTGCCCCGTTGTTATTATTAATAATTGTTAATCATCCTATTGAAATTAATAATTCTATTGGTGTCAATAATTTCGTTTTTCATATTTGCTGATAACCAAACACGCTCCGTTTCGATCCTAACATTCCCTTTTAACTTCCGATTAGTAAATTGCTGTCGTACGGAGGATTTGTTTGCCATGTAGCTCGCTGAACCAGTGGAGCTCCGGTCCCCAAATAGAGAAAGAAATTCGAAGAAACACATTAACCGCTACGAAGCGATCTCAAGTAAGAGGCTTGTGTCTGGGCAGAGATAGGTCATAGTGTGTTTGTAACCTGGTTTTGTTTTGTTTAAGTTAACTGCACTATTTACCTTGTTGGTGTGTATTTTATGGACCGCCAAGTCTCGTTCAGTGTTGTGTAACATAACTGTTGGGCTTGTTGCTGCTTTGATAGTGTTGTTCCACACTGCTGTGCTTTGTTGTGTTTAAATCTGCCACGGCAAGTGAAGTGAGCAAACTATACTTTATTAGTTAAACGTTCAGTGACGCAGCTGCCAAACTCGAGTTCGCTAGTCGGGCTTCTGTGTGATAAAGTTACAGTTACTGTACTTTACTGCTATGGTGAGGATTTGCCTTGTAATGAGATCCTACTATTTCTACTTCCCTTTCTTTCCAAACTAACCCACACACGTACACACACTCACACAAACATATATACACCATTACGCTTATTTCATACACACGTGGCGTGTAAGCGCAGCCTATATCCCAGTTAAATAATCACGGCCTCGCTGCCATTGCAGAGTATTTCATGACGTGATTACTTATCTAAATACGTCCGCCTTCTCGCTCCCCCCTCTCTTTTTCATCTCTCCTCCGCCAATGTTAAATTACACGAGTGATCACTCTCGAGCCTACGCCGCCATTTTTGGCGCAGCCTTGGACCCCTATGTCAGCTGTACTGGCTGGATGTGAAAAAAATGGATTACATTAAATTGATAGAAGAGGCCCCGCCCTAAGGAAGAACAGCAGGAGCCCGACCCCCTCTGCCCCCCACCTCCACTTTCTTGCCCGCCCTGCTGATATTGGTGTTGACGCATTTTAATGACAATTTCCACCATGGATCTTTTTTTTCAAAGAAGAGAGAAACATATTTTATAAATGATACATTGATTTGGTGATGGTTTATTTTAAGCAATTACTCTTATTTATATTTTGATCCTCCTCTTGCCTCTCAAAAATAGAGGAGGAGCAGCCTCCTCTGCCTCTACTGACCGGCTTCCTCTGCTACACACACCTAAGTATAAGTATACAGTACAAGTATAAGATATGGTGCACTTAACGTATACTAATACAGTGATTCTTATTGGGTCCATAGAAGGAGACTGCTAACCAAATGTGGCAACTTAAGGCTGACTGGACTCCTTCGTGGCTGAGGGCGGGAGGTGCTGCGCTGGGAGCTGCGTTTGGGGCTCTTGTTAGCTCCTCCAGGGTGACTACAGGGATGAGTACCAGGTCAGCTGTTGGGGCTGCAGCTGGGGCTCTGCTGGGCAGCTTACTGGTCCAAGGAGCCAGGCTCCAGCAGGGGGAAATGGAGTCAGACATCAACAGTGAATCTCTACCATGAGACATCAGATGCCTTTTGAGACAGCATGTACATACAATTCCTAATCAGTACAGAACACCTAGAGTGAATTAAAATGTGACTCCATAAGTTATTTCTCCATCAAGCAAGGTCTGTACATATTCACACCAGGTCTTAATAGACAACATCAATTAAAGCATCTGTGTGGATGTTTGTTTTTTAAATGTAGTCATGTTGAAAGGATTCTAAACATTTAAGCATTACTGGGATTATTTGTATGAATGGAGAAAACTCTCCTCATTCTACACAGTAAAACTGAAAGCATGCTGTATAATGTTGGTTAGAGGAGCTTTTTTAATCCTCAGTAAATAACTTATCAAGGTTTAGTTAGTGTGGTTTTACCAGACAGCATAGGACAACAAAGACCAGCTATGTTAAAAACAAGCATATTCTATTATTACATTTAAAATGAGGCCCAAACAAAAGCTCCGTGTTTAAGACAACAGTTTATTTCTTTATCTTCTACATCTTCTGATACGTGCAAGAGAGGTGGTTGTGTGTATGCATGTCAGGACACTATTTTGTATGATGTTTTTAACAAGTTTCCATGATTAAAGGCACTAATTGCATTATACTTACAAGATCAGAGCAAAAAACATATACATATAAGCAAAAGTGAAAGTTAAATACTATGTTAGTAAACATATATTGAGACCATTACACATACAAGAAGAAAAAAATGGGACATTCTGCAGACATTTCAGGAAAACTCAAACATTATAACATATCTTGCTAATATATAGAATCTTTCTTTGACACATTACATTTAATTGCCTAACCAGGGACAGAGGCC
>NW_022284066.1:0-4825 GCF_004355925.1 Anarrhichthys ocellatus
GTTGAGACATAAGTCCTCTAATCCTTGATATATTCTTCAGGTGATAGTAGGCTGATTTTGTAATTGTCTTGATATGGCCGTTCAGGTTGAGGTCTGAATCTATAACTACACCCAGATTTCTGGCTTGTTTGTGGTTTTTAACATCAGATTAAAGCTGAGCGCTGACTTTCAATCGTTCGTCCTTGGTACCAAAAACAACTACTTCTGTTTTATCAAAGGGAAGAGGAGGAAAACTGGAGCACAGCAGGAGACCTGCTATCTTAGTTCTGTTTACGTATTGCTGATGAAAACACTACATTTCCTGATTTGCTGCTTAAAATTAAAAGCCGTTAAATAACAGGGGACTTTTATTGTGAAGAATGTATAGCAAAATAAATGTGTTTATCACCTAATTAGCAGAGCTTTGTGAGGAGCTATTCTTCAATATAACAAGTCTACTTACAGTAGTCTGCAGAGAGGACTGGTAAGCAGCACCAATAAAAGGGGAATTTAGAGGAAATGCAATGTGTTTATCCACCGCTTTACAGACAAAGAATTATATCCGATAAGTGTGGACACATATGAGGACACAGCTGACACCATCTGCTGCACCACATCACAAAAGTCACATTGAAAATACAAGTGTAACTACGGCATAAGACACACGGTGATTAACTCAAGAACTCCATAAACAATAATAAAAATAAAACATGATATCATATATATAATGATAATATATATAATTTATAGTAATAAGTATAAGTGATACAGATTAAAGATGGAACTTTGTCTCAGAGAGGAAATCCACCCCGTTGACAGGAACAAACCTGGGCACCAGTGTTGGGTTAGACCACGACATTAGATGGGTGGGGGTTGAAAGGCTCACCTGTCCTGCTTTACTGAAACGATGACCGGCCAGGATCATGTGGAAGGCAAACTTGCGCACCATGGGATTGCGCATGTTAATAAAGCAGTGGGCAGCCTGTTCCAGCAGCAGAGCACTGCGCAGGTCAGAGTCCTGCACATAGAAGTGAAATAAAAAGGTCCAAGCAGAATGAATCCACTGCAATTTTACTTGATAAATCTACTTTCATAAGTGAATCCATTATTTGGCATGAAAAGGTAACATTTTAAAAGTTTCCACAGTTCTCAGGTCATCTGGAAATTGCATTCACATTTTCTTCAGTTTTGCATGACAGTATGCATTTCTTGGGTATTGCGGTATTATACTGTAAACATTTAGAATTTTCATGCAGTGATCAATGCAAATGCAGATCCAACAGTTCTGATTGCATAAAAAAAGTAAACTTCTTTATTCAGATTTACTGCATGTGTTCTTTAACCTATGACAGTTTTCCTAAAATTAGATTTAAAATAAATGATAACCCCTGTATCATGATACGTATGGTAAAGACGAGGGCTTCCTCACCTCGCTGGTCATCTTAATGAGCAGAGTTGCAGCCTCTGAGTATTTAACCTGACTCTTGAGTATCTCAGCACTGAGTAATGCACAGCGCTCAGCCAGCACCATGCTCCTGTAGAGGGCAGAAGGGAGAAAACACGTTGGAGGGATATTATGAGGCACCTCTCCATACTCAGTGAATCACTACAGTAGATGGAGTAACAGCACGGGAGCAAAGCTATGTACATCTCTGAACCAGGTCTCAAAGTGGTCTCGAAGAGCGCACCTGATCACGCACAGCCTGGAAACAGGGTGCATTTGCAATTTATTTAATTTATTCAACAGTTTAAAACTTCTCAGATGGCATCTATGAACCCAAACCCTTGAGAATAACTGCAGCTGAAAACCCTGCTGTCATGTGTCACCACTCAGGAAATTAGACATAATAAGGTCATGAAACTCCCATTAGGGTGCACAAAGAAAGTGACCTCACATTAGCACAATTAGCCTGCTACCCAAAAACTGATAAACTGAGAGCAGGCAGAAAAACATTCAGGAAGTAGGTCATACTTGCAGACGTCTCTGTACGTCTGTATGGCGGTGTCCATGTAGTGTGCTGGGTAAGGTCTGGGAGCTCCAGCCTGCAGAAAGGCGGACACTGCAGCCATTTCCTACAGAGGATGTCAGGATGAGTGGACAGAAGATGAGGAGAGATGGAGTGAACAAGAAAGGAAGGAGGAAAGAACAGAGAAGTCATGATTAGAATTCGACATGCGGTGGTAAGCAATGGAACGCGCCATTGCTCGGTTTAATCCACTCAGGGGTTACTTGGTCTGGTATGACTCGTGTTATCCGATTTTAGATATTACTGTGGAACTGACTTTAATACTCAAGCAGAGCAGGGTTCTGTCAAACGGGATGCTGTGACTGGTCTGATAGCTTTCTTTATTTTGGATTCTTTTCCATTCGCTCACAAGGTAAGCACCACCAAGTAAGTTTCACCGTTTCACACTCTCTCTGAGGATCACGAACTTGACACACACACACACACACACACACACACACACACACACACACACACACACGTCACAACCTTGGATCTGATGATGAACGTGCTGTTAGAGAGGCCTGCTTGAGACCACGCTGCCTTAACGCAGAGGTACAAGATAGAGAATATACCGGGGACTTAGGAGTTTGCAAATGAGTTGACGATGCCCATTTGTTACACTTCTGGCGTATATCACATCTATAGTCTTAGTTAAGGGAAAGAACACCACAAGAGATATGTATTAGAAATATATTAGTCAGGTCACAGCTTCTAAGAGTTATAGATATGTTGGATTAGAACAAATTTATGAACTATTATACATTTCAAAGTTTTAATAATAGTTTTGTTAAAACAAAAAACTGAAAATGTTTGACAGAGTGCCATGAACATTTGTCTTGGGGAATTAAAGCTATAAACACTTTCAAATGGATCATTGTTTGCACTACCCTGTGAAAATCAATCTAAAATGAAAACCACGGTAGCTAAAGCATTCATTTATTTTGCAGCTGACAGCCAAGTCGACCACAATGTACACTTGTGATGATGTCATAGTTCAAATAACGTTATTGTGTTGTTTCTCCATTCAGAATTGTTTAGGAAAAATATGTTGTGTATATGTACATGGTTTAATTACTCGCATAACCTTTTAGCTCAGGTTGTACAGGTTTTAGGGATATGAAGCATTTGAAGATACTCCAAGAAATGACATCACAATAGGCAGAAATACCTAAGTAGGCAGTGAGTTTAAAGGGTTAACACATGGTCCTCATCAGGACACAGAAAGATGTGTGTGTGCGTGTGTGTGTGTGTGTGCGTGTATGTGTGTGTGTTCTCACCAGTGCCCCTGCAGCATACAGCATGGCCTGGTCTGACAGAAAGTCTTTCTTGGCCGTGTGGTAACAGCTGTAGGCGAGCTCGTAGTGCTGGACCAGGAAGCACAGGTCGGCCATCTTCCTGATCTGCAGCTCAGGGGCTTCTGGGGGATATCTGACACCACAGATGAGAAAGATCAAACCAGCAATGCGTATGGTGTTCACGGTGGTAATGTATCAATACATAAATGAATCATATGAAGGGTGATGCTTACAAAAGGCCACATGTGCTCTTTGGTTCACTGATGCCCTTCTCTGGAACTTTCCCTCCACCGAACCACTTCTTGGTGGCAGTGAACAGAGACCGACTCAGACCTTTCCTGGAGACTAGCTGTGGACGGAGAGGCAGAGCATGTGTCTGAGTGCTGGGGTGTCAGGCTTCACGGAGCCAACTCAGCTAGTGTTGCTCTCACAGTCTATGGGGGCCATAAAGCAGTGGTGGGCCGTCAGGGCCAGCTAAGCCTTCTCTGCTGGCCTAAACACAATCACAAAGTTATAGCTATTTTATAATTGTTCTTAAATACACTACATGTATTGTAATTTCTAAAAATATTTTCCCCATTATCTTATTTTCTCATTGCACAGCTACTGTCTTCCTCAGCTGCTCTGCTTCCAGTGCAGCTTGTTTTAAGTAGAGCTTTTATCCAATCAGATCTCACCTCTGTGTCTCTAGGTAAGAACAGAGGCAGAGGCCTGCAGACTCACAAGTGAATCCATGTGCAGTTTAAGTGAATGGGGACGATATTGTTGATTGTCATAGTCTTCAACCAATCAGATCTTTAGTTTGACATGTTGGGCGTATTCTTTGACGTGTCAGAGCCTGCTAGCTGGCCTACAAGTACATCAGCATTAACGGGCAGCTCAGTTTGCAGGTGCAGCGCTGCAGTGAGGTGCAGCATGTGCTGTGATTGGTCAGTGGGTGAGCACGTGACTATTGTGAAACGAAACTTAACATAGCCATCAGAGCTTAGTTGGAGTAGTAAGAGTTCAAATTGAAAGATATGGAAGAAATTATGACATTTTTAGCATTTTGCTTGGTGTAGTTTATACATTTTTTTAACCTCGCTGTGTTTTTTTAACACTCAATGGCTGAAGGAGGAGGAACTGATTTCTGGATAAGGACATTTCCAGAAAAACTGGACATCGTATCAAAGGGTCGGTCAACCCCACAGCTAGCAGCCCTGACCCAGCATGGAACGGTATTTCTGGCTGACAGCGTCAGAGAAGCGTTGCACATTTTATGTATAAGAATGCGTTTCATTTGCAACTGAGCTCTTGGTGTTTGGAGCTACGCTACGCTAACCAAGGCAGCTACACGACAGGACACGCACAAGCTACGTGCTTTTGAAAACTTTTGGAGAGACCAGAGTGGATCTACAACTCAACGAACACGTTCGCAGGAGGACTCCGGCTGGAACTGAACCGCACCGATGTTCTGAACAACCGCGTCATTAAACTCTTTGTTAACAAAGAAAGAAGGATGGACTTTGTCTTTAAGTGAACAGCAGCTTTGGTAAATGAAGT
>NW_022284067.1:0-4824 GCF_004355925.1 Anarrhichthys ocellatus
CAGAGCCGACTGTACTCACTGTAAACAGCTCTCCTCAGAGCCTACTGCACTCACTGTAAACAGCTCTCCTCAGAGCCGACTGTACTCCACTGGATACAGCTCTCCTCAGAGTCTACTGTACTCACTGTAAACAGCTCTCCTCAGAGCTGACTGTACTCCACTGTATACAGCTCTCCTCAGAGCCTACTGTACTCCACTGTAAACAGCTCTCCTCAGAGCCTACTGTACTCACTGTATACAGCTCTCCTCAGAGCCTACTGTACTCCACTGTAAACAGCTCTCCTCAGAGCCTACTGTACTCACTGTATACAGCTCTCTTCAGAGCCTACTGTACTCACTGTAAACAGCTCTCCTCAGAGCCTACTGTACTCCACTGTAAACAGCTCTCCTCAGAGCCTACTGTACTCCACTGTATACAGCTCTCCTCAGAGCCTACTGTACTCCACTGTAAACAGCTCTCCTCAGAGCCTATTGTACTCACTGTAAACAGCTCTCCTCAGAGCCTACTGTACTCCAGTGTAAACAGCTCTCCTCAGAGCCTACTGTACTCACTGTATACAGCTCTCCTCAGAGCCTACTGTACTCACTGTAAACAGCTCTCCTCAGAGCCTACTGTACTCCACTGTATACAGCTCTCTTCAGAGCCTACTGTACTCACTGTAAACAGCTCTCCTCAGAGCCTACTGTACTCCAGTGTAAACAGCTCTCCTCAGAGCCGACTGTACTCACTGTATACAGCTCTCCTCAGAGCCTACTGTACTCCACTGGATACAGCTCTCCTCAGAGCCTACTGTACTCACTGTATACAGCCCACCTGTGGTGCAGCTATAGTAAAGCCAAAATGAAGAAGAATCAGGTGGCATCTAATGATGCTTTTAGAATCTTGCTCAAGCTTCCAAGATGGACAAGTGCTAGTCATATGTCAAAATACGTGTTTTTTCTCGGATATAAATCCATTGACACTTCCTTGTCTCAGGTGTTTTCGCGTCCAAATCGGCGTCCACATCCCCTTCCTCTTCCTCCATTTCAATGAAGACGTAATGTTCCCGCCTTCCATGCTGTGTTGAGGAATTTTATTTACAAATTTAAATGTCTATTAAATGACTCAGAAAATGTAATTATAAAAGCCTTAAATGATCCAACACAGAGTGACTCGAGGTATTGTTCTTGTTACTGGAAACATTGGAACAAATGTCTGTATGTTTTTAACGAGTGACTTCTTAACTGCAATGATTACACCTGTGTCTTGGTGTCCTCGTATTGTATTTTATATTTTGTTATTGTATTTGTGTTTTTTGATACTATATGGACTCATGAGTCTGAAATAAAAGTTGAATATTAAGTTAACATTAAATTCTACCTAGTTTGCCAAATATGAGTGATAGGGTACCATATGTATGTTTCCTGCTTACTTTTATTTGACCATTGATGAATAGCAGGAGGCTGTAACGATGACGCAGCAGTGTTCACTATGAACACAATGCCGAAAAGCGTATTTTTCGGCAAATGATTCGTACTTTAATACATTTTTGCCATGAATACTTTCACACATAACACAAATATCATGCACAAATAAGCAACATCTTTTCTTTTTTTTCCAGAACAAGGTTGATTTTACTGTGAATAAAAGCATCAACCAATCAGATTGTATGGAACCCGTTGAGCTGCTCTGTAATGCCATTCAAGATGGCCGACCAATTCATGTTCAACCTCAACAGCAACAGCGCAACCTAGATCAACTCCTTCCTTTCTTAGCTTTCACAATATATTCCCTAGACGTATACTATTCACTGTCAAGCATCTTCACATTGTCCTGTTGTCTATCTGTCCCTGTGTGTAGATGCCTTCACACTATCATTCACTATGGATCTACAGAGAACAATCAGGCAGGGCTCATGTCTAGTGACGGGCTGTTTGCTTGAGTGCTTTCATTGTGCTGAGTCGCACCTTCTAAAATCGAAGAAATTCTAAAGATAAAGAAATCCTCTTATGAACCATATTTCACAGGTATAAGAAAGACAAGTTGCAGCTAGGGATGTGTGGGTAATACAAACAGAAGACTTCCTAATACCTGCTGATTAGTATGCTGTTGGAACTTCTTGAATACCAAAACACATCTTACATTGGTGAAATCTACTCACATTTTCAGTACGTCATATTCAACTGAGTTAATTAGTAGTGATCATACTTTTTGGACAAACACTCCCACCTTGCTTAGTGATATACGACCACATGTCATCTGAGTCGCACAGTTGTCTCAATCTCATCTGCGCCATTTTACAGTCACAACAAATTCAAAATGGCTGCAAGATGGCAGCTGTGAAAGCGGTTGATAGTGAGTCTCACACTTATGCATCTGGTGGAAGAGCGATAGCTCCGGCCCCAAGAATAGCTCCAAATTATTCATAGCGAGGTATGACAAGCTCTGGTGAGAAATATGACTATGTCTGAGTGCATTGCTGCAGGCCAGGGGAAAAGATTACATATAAAGCTGTTCGCCAGTAACTAATACACTATCAGACCAAAGGACAGCAGCTCTGTGGCTCAGAGACAATATGGCAACAACCAACGGTCATCACACACACCTCTAAACCCATTGATGGATAATCACCTCTCTATCTCCATTATCAAGACATAAAAGATGCAAATATGGGAAGAAGGTAACTTACTGTCACACTGTGTGAGCTTCACTCAACAAGAAAGAGTCAAAGGATATATTTTGGAGTTTGGGGAACCGATCACAATCAAGACAGGTGACTAAAGTAATTATGTTCTATATATTGTACCTGATAATCAACCAAACATATAAGAGTCAGTTCTGCAGTTCCTCTCAGCTCTGCAGAACTTCTTAGACTCTTTGAGCTCATTGTTTTGGTTTGAATGAATTACGCTCTCATCGACAATGAATCCAGCCGCAGAAAGCAGCTGTTTTCAGGAAAGAAAACACAAAGTACAGCAGAGGCTGATAACGTCATTCGTTTTTCAGGTATTTGATCCTCAATCAAAGTATTGTACAAATTACAATACTGCTAAATAATATGTCAAGGGAAGGGAGGGGTACATGAATGTGTGTAGCATAGCAACCCATCCAGCTGGTGAAGAGCCAATAGGAGACTGAACATTGGGTCTATATTTATTAGGTGAACAGAACTCAACTCAACTTCAATGCTTGTATGATGAAGACATCTTAAGTTAGGGGGCACTACCTTGCTTGTTCCAAAGTGTTCACATTTTCCATAACTCTGAAGCCTTTTATGATGTTTGCTGAACATTTGACAGAACAATTTTTAAATGTTGCTCTCAGTCAGCTGCATGTGTCAAAAGGCAACAGATCAGCCTCAGCAACCTTCTGAAGTGATCATGTATTAGTGTTGTGTTTACAGCTTGCTATACTGCCCTTTGGTGGCCAACACATTTATATAATGCAATTATATTATAATCACATAACGTATATGTAAAGGATAATGCTGAGGTGTATCAGGAATTAATGGATGTTAGGAAGTCCATTAATTCCTGATTATAAACACCTCAAAGGACATTATCCCACTTATACCACTTGCCAAAGGACAACAAATGAACACCATGTTTACTGAGGTAATAAATCAAGAGAGACGTAGAGTCATTTTCTCATAGACTTCTATACAACCAGAGGAGTCGCCCCCTGGTGGACACTAGAGAGAATGCAGGTTTTAAGACACTTCTCCATTGGAACCGGAGGTTGCCACCTGGGCTCAACTAAGGGCCAGAAAGCTAACGTCATGCAAGCAAGATTCAATGTCAGTGACGATACTTACGGTTGACAAACAGTAAATATAATTTGACAGTATATTTAACAAAAGAAGACTAGCTTGTCCCCAAATCAATATCAAGAGTTTCCCGAGTAAATGAGAGTCCATGTGTAAATGTCGGCTGCAGCCTAAAGGAACGAGTTGAATGGTAAGATTTACGAGGGTTCGGGGGGGAAGTTTCATTTCATTCTTGCAGATTGTGTGTTACAGTTGCCCCCCTGTGGTGTTCAGAGGATGAGGCACTGAAGGACTAAATAGCATATTCTTATTGTTTGTTCGTCAGAGCATTAATTTAGAACGGTAAATTGATTTACTGGAGCTACTTAGTCGGTATATTATGGAATTAATCGATACCCTGCAGCCGCGTCAGGATCGTGTATTCATGGTATATATTAGTTTAAATGTAGTTCTTATAGAAGTGTAAGTAAGTAAGGTTTATTTATAGAGTGCTTTATACAGACATAAGTCACAAAGTGCTTAACAGGGCAGAATTACACACATAAACAACACAATGTGACCATATAAGGGCCAATAATTGACATACACACAGAAAGTACAAAATGAAAACATGGTTTAAAAGCAGGTCTAGGACATGAGTTTCTAGTCAAACGTCTAAACAGGTGAGTCTTGAGCTGATTCTGGAATGAACAGAGATGCACTGAACGACGTGATTCATAAATGTGTCTTTCTGTGCTGTCACATCAACGCACCGTGTGCTCTGTGCTGTACAGTGTGTGTTATGGAAGCTGTAGTGGTTAAGTTATGAATACAAACTGTGAAGCTCACACCTCTACACTGAGTAAGCAGTTTATATTTAGCAGTGCTTAACTGAAAGTATTACAACTATTTAAAAAGATTCCTTCACACATGAAGGTCCTGCATCTCTTTTATTGGGTTAACTAATGTGTAAATATAATTGAACAATTACAGTTTATCAAGGTGGAGCAGATATCAACTGCTTCTTCTGTGTCTGGTGTCACACAGTGCAGCCCCCCCCCCCTATTCTTTCTATAACATAGTCGTAATGAGATAATAA
>NW_022284068.1:0-4822 GCF_004355925.1 Anarrhichthys ocellatus
AATCATTAATCAAACAGTACATCGTTGTAGCGCTGCTGAGGAGAAAATATTGCTTCTGGTTTGATTTTTTACAATCACCAAACCAGCTCTATGGTATCATGACTGTGTTTGTGTGTGTGTGTGTGTGTGTGTGTGTGTGTTTTCAATGTAATTTAAAAGCAGATACAGAGCTAGCTAACCAGAGATCTTCTGGCAAGTTATCCCAAAGCCTTGTGAGTCAAGAGGTCAATAATGTAACATGGAGCACGACCATGAATGGGTTTGTTGGTTAAGAATAACATTTTAAAACAGTTCTAGAAGTAACTAGGAGCAAGTAGAGGGCAGCTAAAATAGGACCAATATGTCTATATTTATATAAATACATATCCATATTTCCTGGATCCAGTTCACAGCTGTTGAGATGCACTTTGTTCCAGTTGTAAACAGTGCATGGCTATTTTTGACTGTGTGAGCATTTGTACATTTTATTATTCACACCTGTGATTTTCATACTGTGACATGTCAAAATGTCTTTATTGATAAAAGGCCTATGCCATTGAAAATATTTCAGTCAAGTATTGTACATGGTCTTTGTTCACCAAAGTTATTTCACAAAAAAATAGATAATACTATTTTAGATATGAGGTGACATATTTACTGTGGCATTTAATGAAAATTACAGGTACAGCCAATGTTCATTTATCCTAAACTTCAGAAAGTTTTTATAGCAACACAAGAAACACAGTAGATAAAAGGAAGGAAGAAAATAGGAGGAAGAAGAAAGAATGATGTCACTTCAAAGAAAAACAGCCTTGGGTACATTACAAATCCATTGGAGTCTCCTGGATTGCACAATCCACAGTTACATCATGACATCAAACGCATGAGTGAAGTACGCGGAGGCATATAGTTAGATTTACTGAACACTGATTAATGTTGTTAATGGCAGACTCTGGTAAGCATTTAACACGAATATAGGCCTACAACTCTTTTTAGCCCAAGCGCCTCTGGTAGCTCAGCTTCTCTTCCATCCAAAGGTCCAGCACGCTGCTGCATTTAAAGGCGAGAGAATGATTAGACAACGAGCGCCAGGTGTGCCAATCAACCCACCTGGTCCTCTCATGAGCCTCCCCAACACCTCTCTCTCCTGCAGCTGAATGGCAACCAAAACTTTTAAACAAAACTTTGAACAGATACATTTAAGGATGAAGAGTGAGATGGTAATCGTTTGCTGTTGGCAGCAGCAGTGCTGTTGAAGTCCCTGCTAAATGATGAACAGGTGCTGCCCTCTAATGGACTCTAGGTGGTGTAGGATCAGAACACATGTTAAGCAGTTTAATGTCTTGTGAATTTGACCTCATTCTAACGTCCTGCTATGCAGCCTGAAGGAAACTTATTCTTTATTCAAACTGCTTTAAAGTCTCACCACGGTTCATCAACTTAAACATTGGATCAAATCAGACATAATAATCAACAATGACTTGGTTATGGAGCAGCTTAGTTTGATTGTATTTTCAGAAGTCGCATGACCATACAATAACAGCGGCACATGCAGATGCACATGCAGCTCCCAGAAACTTTGCTACTGCTCAAGATCAGCAAAACTAAGGAGCTGATTGTTGATATCAGACCCTTGTCTACATCAATGGAGCTGAGGTGGAGCAAGTGAACAGCTTTGGGTGCCTGGAAATCAGCATCACTGAGAGCCTGACATTAGGAATTTTCTGAAGGGAACTAAGAAAGCCAAATTCCTGTGCCAAGTTCTTGTCAACTTTTACAGCGGAGTGATAGAGAGCATCTCGACTGGCAACATTACAAACTGGCATGGCATGTGCACTGCCAAGGACAGGAGGGCTTTGCGGCGGGTGATTAAAACCACCCAGAACATACCTACTGTACCTTTACAGTACTCTTTTACTCTTTGTAAAATACAATGAACAGAGACCATGTACAATACTTGAACGATTGAAATAATTTCAATGGCAAAGGCCTTTTTTTTAATGAAGAAATTTGTTATGTAACAGTATGAAAAACAAAGATTTAAATAACAAAATGAATGATGGCTGAATTCCATTTTGCTGCTTCAGTGACTCACTGGGACACTTGAATAGAGCAGAGCCATCATTAATATAGGTGACTATCGGCAACTTAAAATTAGTCACCGAGAAGCTGAGTAAGGGAGACCAACCTGCGGACGCGCTGGCCGTCAATCATTCAAGGATCCAGTGGTTGAGTTTTGTAGTTTTATTTGCAGGAAACAAACAAACTCTCGTGCTGGCTAACACACATTCAATAACGTTCAAAATACTTTCTGTTTGGTGTACAAAGGTAATCGACAGCGATCAACAGAGTCAAACAATGATAATAGTGATAATAGCTATAATAGCAACAATAGCAATAACAGCGGTCAGCAAAAAAATTCACTAAACTAAACTACGGAACAGCATATATCCCCATTGCTATCCCCAACCCCACGTGACTCAATTACCGTAAGTGACCAAAAAGGGTGTGCAAAATGGCACAGGCTATACCTGGCTCCTACTTTGCTACTGCTCAACATCAGCAAAACGAAGGAGCTGATCGTTGATATCAGACCCGTGTCTACATCAATGGAGCTGAGGTGGAGCAAGAGAACAGTTTTGGGGTTCCTGGAAATCAGCATCACTTAGAGCCTGACATAGTCATCATTCATCTCCACCCAGGTTAGGAATTTTCTGAAAGGGAACTTAAGAAAGCCAAAATCCTGTGCCAAGCTCTTGTCAACTAAAACCACCCAGAACATACATATCTAACTTGCATCCGTGATATTGGTGAGGTGAGGTGCCTGCAAAAAGCCCAAAGGCTATTTCAAGACAATACCCACCCAGCAACTGGCAAGCAATACAAAAATGTTCCGCTATCACACCATCATGCTACAGAGCCAACGCATTCTCATCTCAACTGATCACATGCTGACACTTTGTCAGGAACTCTTGGCATCACTCTCTCAAACTATGGCGCTCCGGTACGGTTGCAGTTAACACATGGTTAATGGTGTGAATTCAAAGAATAACACCTGGTTAAGGCATCAAATCAACCGAGTTAAGTTTGGAAAGAAACATCATGGTGTGGGTTTAAATTACTCCGTGACAATGAAACTTAAACACGACACAACGCGATCAGCTTTTTGTAAAGTCAAAATGAAACTTAACGTCGTGAACACGACAAACAAAACCTCACCTGCGGGACCTCACCCAATTGCTGTTTGTAACATGTTGTTGGTCTAACATGGGACAAGAACAGCACACATTCAGATTAATAGGAGCTACACCAAAGTCAAGTATTACTGAAGTCCTTTGATACACAGCAATACTATGTCTAATTGATATTTTATGATCCATGAAAATACTCCCTTTGAAATTGATTCAAGTGTGTGCAGGAGCTGAGGAAATAGTTTGTCTTTGGGAGCACGAAATAAAAGACATTTCTGACAATGAGACTGAGTGAATGTCAGAAGCAAGGTCCGAGATGACTAATACTAAATAGGAAGAGTATGATATTTTAGTAGAGATACAGTTTCCTGAGCAGCCGCGTTAGAGTTTGATGGAAAAATATTTAATAAAAAGTGCAGCATTGCATCATATTCTGAAGGTCATCATGTTTGTTTCAGATGGAGTTTAATACAATTGATGTTTCATTTATGTCATCTACAGCAGTGATTTTCAACCACTGTGCACACCAGTGTGCCGTGAGAGATCGTCAGGTGTGCCGTGAGAAAATGTCCAATTTCACTTAATCGGTCCAAAAAAAAATGTTATTTAGTTGCTGCAAATAATTTGCCATTGTTGAGCGTCTGAGATTGCAATATAGTGGCTGAGTAAGTAATTAAATACTCTTCCATGCCAGTGGGTGGCAGTAGGACAATAATGACCTCGTTAATTTAAGACGGTAGAATTAAATGATGGGCGGGAGAGTTTGTGGTGACAAGATGAACAGCGATGGAGAAATATTTGAAAAGGAAAAATGCAGACTCTGAGCTGGGTCCTGGATAATACAGCGACAGTTATCTTTAGTTTGAATTTACTTTCACCGGAGTTCCGACTGCACCGACTCCGTTATGCTTGGTGTGTGGGGAAAAGCTATCCAACTGTGCCATGCAAGCAAGCTTAGCTAACGGCATCTCCAAACGAAACACCTGTCACTTCAAAACAAAACTTGGTGTGCCGTGTGATCTTTTTAATGTAAAAAATGTACTCAGAAAAGATTGAAAAACACTGACCTACAGTATCATCTTGTACACCATAATATTTAATACTGAGTATAGTTGTTTATCATGTAAATGCTTATTATGGTACACAATACCATTCCACAATGGTAAAATCTCATCCAAAGTGAGGCAAAATGTTTGTGGGAACATTTTTCCTCCCGGTGGCTTTTCAACATCTGAACACAGACTTTTGAATAGTATACTTTTTGAGGAAATATTCACTTTTCCTGTGTTTATGGACATCATGTGCTTTACTTCTCCTCAGATATCGTTTCACATTAAAAGAAAAAGAGTTTTGCATCAAATATAAACATTGGGAACGGTCACATAAAAGTGAAGACAGTGTACAGTGTGATCTGTGAGTGACAGCATTACTGACATCACTAACATTAAATGAAAGTATATCTCGCGCCAATTCCTAACGATTCCCGATGACTGTGTAACACATTAACACACACACAGTCATTACACCATAAAACTGGTTTGGTGAATGTAAAAGTAGGCCGTTACTCTAACCAGCAGGCCTCTTTTCACATCAGCAGCACGTGTCAGATTAATTATTCACCTTAGGTTTCCTTGTCTTTCTTACAGTAACAC
>NW_022284069.1:0-4846 GCF_004355925.1 Anarrhichthys ocellatus
CAGCAGAGTCTGACAGAAGAAGCTTCTGGATCTTCAGAGGAACTGATCTTGAGGTGGAATTCAGTGTCGATGAAAATTTCTCCTCGTCCTCTGTTTTCCCCGAGCCAACCTTAAAGCGGCTCAGGATGAATTTGGGGCTGTTGTTTCCATCCTGTTTGTACCAGAAGAGATAATCATTTGATGAAGTGCTGATGTATTGACAGCCAAGTGTTACTGCCTCTCCTTCAGTAGCCGTCACATCTCCTTTTGGCTGCAGCACGTTGTCTGTTTGTGCTCTGCATTCTGAGAAACAGAAACAAACAGTATCAGTGTGTTGAAGAATCATCTCAGTGTTGGATCGATATCAAGGACACAAAGTTGTGTTCATACCAAGGCTCACAGCAGCCAGCAGCACTGAGATGAACAGAGGCTTCATGTGTGCAGTGCTGAGTATCTGAGAACTCCAGCAGGTATAAAGAAGGCAGTGATCTCTCTGTTGAGTCTTCATCAACATGAGGTTGGTGGATTAGAAGGAGGAACCTGATCACAGTGACAGGGCTCATTTACAGCCCTGTGTTATTCCTCTACTGATGACTTTACTCCTTTATACCAGAACAAATGGATATTCATATTTCTGATCAGAAAGATTGAAAGTCAACAAACATTTGAACAACATGTAACTTTTTATGCTCTTTTCAGAATGTTTGTTCTCTTCAATGTAAACTGACACTTTAGTATGTTTTTGTCTCCTGCGTTCATGAAAAAATCAAATCTTAACCTGGTAAAAGATTTTAGCCATTAAAATGTGATTCTGAGTTTATTTTATTTCCTTTCTACAGATATACATTACTATTTATCTTAAAGTTGCAATGGTTCGTGTTTCAGTGTCTGTGTGGACAGCATCTCAAGATATCAGAGAATAGTGAACAATGGAAGGAGCTCATCAGAATCACAACCGTTTATTTTGTGTTGCACATACAAGGAATGTTACATGTTGGATAGTGCACAACATTAAACAATCAACACAGTGCAAAAAATAGAAACATATTCAAATTTAAAATAAAATATCAAATAAAGTGCACAGACAAAAAGATAACTACTTTAAACAAGTATAATTTAAGTGTAATGTAAAAGTGTCAAGTGTATTTAAATATGAAAGGATGTTCAGGGGAGTGACCGGTAATAAATTGTCCTGGGGATGACAGAGTCAGTGGGGTCCTGGTCTTTATTGATGAACCCAACTGCAGATGTTAAGAAACTGTTCGTGTGGCGTGAGGTCTTGGTCTTGATGGAGGTCTTGGTCCTGATGGAGGTCTTGGTCCTGATGGAGGTCTTGCTCCTGATGGGCCGCAAGGTCGAGTCTACAGTCGTGCAATGTCTACAGTGACTGTAGACATTTACGCGTCCTGATTGGTCAGTTTGACTGTGGAGTACCAATTGGATCGGAGCAACCGACTGCAGACCACCAATCACAAGTGGACCTGCAAATCTTGACTACATCGCGTTAGAGTTGCGAATCTACCCACAGCGTTGACCTTGCAGTAATTCTGGTAAGACTGAAATATTGTTGTCTTTTTAATTATTAATAAAACCTCTGTTTATACTGCCCAATTGTCTTTTGGTCGTTTGGAAAAAATCGGACGTAGTGTTAGCTAACTAACTAACTAACTTCATCCGTCGTCAAGAGCGCCTCCTTAATCTGCATGCCACCAAACAGCCCTCCACTGTAACGAAACCACCTCCATCTCATCTGCTGGCCTCCCTCCAGCACCACACCAGCCGGCAGTCCTCCCTCCATCACTCTACCCTCTGATGGAGTATGTGCCCACACCCAGCACGGCAGGGACTAAAGTATTGAAGGGAAGGACGGACATAATCAAGCCACTCTCCCGGCCTCAACCACCACTGCCACTTGTGCTACCGGTTAGAAAAACCTCTGCCACCTCTACCATCAGCAGACCTGTGCCCTCCCTCTCTGCATCCACAGCAACCGCTGAGCCTGCTGGCCCCTCCACACGGCCATACTGGCTGCTCCTCCTACTACATCAGTCCCTACAACTCTGCCCACAATGTCTGCTCCTCATGAGTTAAGCCCACCGTCCTGGGCCAGAGCTACGCAGTACAAGCTAAAGAGTCTGGAACAGCCCTCTGCAGTAGGAGTAAAGGTGTCACAGTGCAGAATCTCCCCGTCTGTACATGCTGTGGCCAAGCGACCCAGGGACATAAAAAGTACAACAGAAAGGCTTTCTGCCCTGTAAAGATGATGTCACCCTGTATATATACATACTCATGCATTGGAAATAGTTTAGAGATCTTCATGTACATACTCGTGCACATTGTAAATAGTTTAGATCTTCCTGTACATACTCGTGCACATTGTAAATAGTTTAGAGATCTTCATGTACATACTCGTGCACATTGTAAATAGTTTAGATCTTCATGTACATACTCGTGCACATTGTAAATAGTTTAGAGATCTTCCTGTACATACTCGTGCACATTGTAAATAGTTTAGAGATCTTCATGTACATACTCGTGCACATTGTAAATAGTTTAGATCAGGGGTCACCAACCTTTTTGACATGTCATGTTAATTATTCCTCACAATAATTATTGACAATGATTGTGTATTTTTTCAAAATCGCACCTGTTATATCTTTGTAGAAATTATCATTTCCAAAAAATTTTAGGAAATCATTAACTGTCATATCTTCACATCATGACTCGTTTGTACTAACCACTACCTTCGTAACATTTTTGAACAAATCATGAACTCTGTCCCATGTTTATACAAATTATCAGTTATGTAAGATAAAAAAATCAACTCTTTCACATGTTTAAATGAATCCTATTACATTAGTACTAATCACCACATTTTGGGAAATCTGGGTCAACTTTGCATTGCGCAATGAAGCCTGCATGCCGGCCTGTAGTCTGTATTCACCAGCTTTTTTTTGGGTACCTTTTTCTCCACGAAGAAATTAGTAAAAAGTCTCGTCTATAGCCGAGGGGGGGATCCAACCCTCCGAGGCACTGTGGTCGCCTGCGTTCAAACCTCTAGTCTGGGCCTTTTCGATCGTACTGCATTGCCTCGCCTCTACCTCCGCCACCCACGAGTTGTTGCCCCGCGGCCTGTTCCGAGGACTGACGGACCTGACGACGGTGTGCGATCGCGGCGGGGGCGGCGCGTCCGGTGCCAACGGGAAGCGCCCGCCATTCGGAACCTGAAAACCTAGTGCGGTGCGGCGGCCTCTTCCTTTTAAAATTGATATGAATGCAAGCGTTTTTGATTCAAAAAGGACAGAAACTACAATTTTTAGACGGAGCTCCATGGGGACCTAGTGCTATTTTTAGAACATACCTTGCGGGCGACTCACATGGTCCCTGCGGGCGACCAGGTGCCCGCGGGCACCGTGTTGGCTACCTCTGGTTTAGATCTTCATGTACATACTTGTGCACATGGTAAATAGTTTAGATCTTAATGTACATACTTGTAGTCGTCTTTTTATGACTGCACTGTTTTTTCTGACTATTCTCCATTTCATGCACTGTATTCAATAAAGTGTTCAGTGTTACAGTAACATCGAGTTGTGGAATATCAATTAATGAATGCAACAACAGGGGTGTGTTTGTTTTCACCAACAACAGGGACACGGATATATAGAGTTCCAGATTACTTGCATGTCAGTGCACATGCCTATATCACAATGATATCAGATCATTTTGCAATAGAAACATTAAACAGCCTCAGAAAATATAAAACTACTTCTAATTAGCCTCCCAGGTGTCATAAGGGAATTTAAAAATGACAGAAGTGACAAATGTAAACAAATCTTATGTATTGTGGTGCATGTATGGCAATAATCATGAAAGAAGTCATTGTGATGCACAAACTAACATGTGCTTGGAGTAAATAGTGGTACATGATTCTGCTGCTGATACCACAGTCTGACAACTTCAGGGAGCAAATATCCATTCTACATTTATTGATTCCACCGATATAAATTGACCACTTGATGGCGACATTACACATTCTTCAATTAACGCAGACTTTACGCAGCCTTTGACCACCGGTGCAAATGTTTCACTTTCGCACAGTAGACTGTCGGCCAATAACGTTTCGGGAGATTGCACTACGGTGCAGCTCCCCCCTAACGCAGCCTCCTGCCAGATGGAAGGGACACGAACAGTTTTTGTCCAGGGTGAGAGGGGTCGGCTACAATCCTTCTTGCTCGCTTCAGGGTTCTTGAAGCGAACAAGTCCTTGAGGGATGGCAGATTGCAGCCAATCACCCTCTCAGTAGAGCGAATGATGCGCTGCAGTCTGCCCTTTTCCTTGGCTGTGGCTGCAGCGTACCAGACTGTGATGGAGGAGCAGAGGATGGACTCAATGATGGCTGTGTAGAAGTGCACCATCATTGTTTTTGGCAGGTTGAATTTCTTCAGCTGCCTCAGGAAGTACATCCTCTGGTGAGCCTTCTTGGTGATGGAGCTGATGTTCAGCTCCCACTTGAGGTCCTGGGTGATGATGGAGCCCAGGAAGTGGAAGGACTCCACCGCGTTGACGGGGGAGTCACACAGGGTGATAGGGGCTGGTATGGCTGCGTTCTTCCAGAAATCCACAACCATCTCCACTGTCTTTAGAGCGTTGAGCTCTAGGTTGTTCAGACCGCACCAAGTCACCACATGGTCAATCTCCCACCTCATTGTGTTCTAGTGAGGATTCAGTCAGTAAATCAGTGTCCACTTATATGTGGTCATTGTGTCTTGTGTCTGAACCACCATACAGGTGGTTTGTTGGATGTGGATCTGCTGCTCATATGGATCCTCCCACAGTCTTTCATTAGCAGCTGTAACCACAGAGACTC